>NC_045449.1:39833420-39887149 GCF_002776525.5 Piliocolobus tephrosceles | reverse complement strand
GCAGTCAGCCGAGATCATGCCACTGCACTCCAGCCTGGGTGACAGAGGGAGATACCATCTCAAAAAAAAAAAAAAAAAAAAAAAAAAACAGCCGCCTTTTCAGCCCAAGCTCATCTACCCAGGTTGGCCATCTCATCTAGCTGGCCAATCAGACTCTTGGAGAGATTTGAAATTTGGACCTGAGAAACTCAGTCTGGTTGCTGCTAGAGCAGAACTGAGTTTCTGGCAGTGTCCCAAGGAAAGAGGTCTACGAACTTCTGTCCCGAGGTCCCTGGAACTGCCTCACTTTCTGCCCCAGCTCCAGGCTGGGGGCTTCAACTGGTCTTTCAGTTCCATGAGATGTCCCAGCATCCTTCCTTTAAAAAAAATGTCTAGGCCAGGCGCAGTGGCTCATGCTTGCAATCCCAGCCCTTTGGGAGGCCAAGGCAGGCGGATCACTTGAGGCCAGGAGTTTGAGACCAGCCAGGACAACATGGCCCGTCTCTACTAAAAATACAAAACTTGGCCGGGCGCGGTGGCTCAAGCCTGTAATCCCAGCACTTTGGGAGGCCGAGACGGGCGGATCACGAGGTCAGGAGATCGAGACCATCCTGGCTAATACGGTGAAACCCCGTCTCTACTAAAAAATACAAAAAACTAGCCGGGCGGCGTGGCAGGCGCCTGTAGTCTCAGCTACTTGGGAGGCTGAGGCAGGAGAATGGTGTAAACCCAGGAGGCGGAGCTTGCAGTGAGCTGAGATCCGGCCACTGCACTCCAGCCTGGGCGGAAGAGCGAGACTCCGTCTCAAAAAAAAAAAAAAAAAAATACAAAACTTAGCATGGTGGTGCACGCCTGTAATCCCAACCACTCAGATGGCTGAGGCACGAGAATCGCTTGAACCCAGGAGGCAGAGATTGCAGTGAGCTGAGATCACGCCACTACACTCCAGCCTAGGCAATACAGTGAGACTCCATCTCAATTAAAAACAAAAAAAAATCCTAAAGGGCCATGTTGGCAATTTAGCACCTCAGGAATAACTTATTGGTTTAGGTCAGTTCTTGGTGGGGGATGGGGGATGTATGTGTGTTAAAATAGACATAACAGGGGCTGGGCAAGGTGGCTAATGCCTGTAATCCCAACACTTCCAGAGTCTGAGGTGGGCGGATCACTTGAGGCCAGGAGTTCCAGACCAGCTTGGGCAACACGGTGAAACCCCATTTCTACCAAAAATACCAAAAAAATAATAATAATAATTAGCTGGGCATGGTGGCCTGCGCCTATGGTCCCAGCTGCTCAGGAGGCTGAGGCAGGAGGATCGCTTGAGCTAGGGAGTCAGCTGAGATCGCGCCACTGCACTCCAGCCTGGGTGACAGAGTGAGACCCTGTCTCAAAAAACGTGTGTGCGCGTGCGCGCGCACGCGCATACATATACACACATAACAGGGCCACGCACAGTGGCTCATGCTTGTAAACCCAACACTTTAGGAGGCTGAAGCAGGAGGATCATTTGAGTCCAGGAGTTTGAGATCAGCCTGGGCAGTATGGTGAGAGCTTATGTATGTTTTATCTCTACAAAAAATTAATTAGCTGGGCATGGTGGTGTGTGCCTGTGGTCACAGGTATTCAGGAGCCTGAGGTGGGAGGATTGCTTGAGCCCAGGAGGTTGAGGCTGCACTGCAGTGGGCCATAATATCACCACTGTACTCCAGGCTGGATGACAGAACAAGACTGCCTAAAAAAAATACACACACACACACACACACACACACACACACACACACACACACACACATAAAATTTACCATTTTAAACATTTTTAAGTGTACAATCCAGTACATTCACTTTGTTAGGTGAACATCACCACTATCCATCTCCAGACTTTTTTCATGGTCCCAACCTGAGACTCTGTACCCATTAAATGCTAACTCACCATTCTCTCCCCCGCCAGCCTCTGGTAACCACTATTCTTTCTGACACTATGAATTTGACAGCTCTAGGTATTACACGTGAGTGGAATCACGTAGCATTTGTCCTTTTGTGACTGACTTATTCCACCAGCGTAGTGTCATCAAGGTTCATCCAAGTTGCAGCATGCTTCAGAACGTCATTCCTGTTAGTCATTAAGCTAACATTCCATTGTAGGTATCTGCCACGTTATGTTTATCCAGCTATCTGCTGATGGACGTGTGGGTATCTCCCTTTTCTTGCTAGTCAGAGTTTGCAGATCTTGGTTTCTGTTACTTGCGCCAAAAGCACCTGAACTTGGACAGCAACTCATCAATCACCCGGGCAGTGACTCAGAGAAGCCCCATGTGCTTGCTGCTCTTGCTCCTCCGCAGGGGCCAGTGCTGCTTGCTTTGGACCCTCCCTGGACTGTGAGTCCCTGCTCCTTGATCCAGGAGTTTCTCTCCACCCTCCTTGCTATCAGGGGTTACAGCTAAATATGATCAAACACCTTCCCCCAGGAGCTCCCAGCCTGGGGATGACAGAATCACTAACATACAACGTAGTCAGGCCCAGACCTTTGCTTGCAGAGGCCAAAGCAGACGTGGGGGTGGGAGTGGGGGCAGCAGGGCCTAGGCTGACAGAAGTCAGAACAGCATCAGATGAGGCAAGAAGTTTCAAAGTCCTTAGCCAGCACCAGGGTCAAAGCCAGGGAGTCAGAGTTCAAAGGCCTAAAAAACAGGACAAGGTTGAAAACAGGAAGCTCAGGGCTGGGGTTCTGGCAAGCTGGAACAGAATGTCGTTGTCTTGTGTTTTGTTTTGTTTTTAAATTCAGGAGGATTGAGGTGTCAGTCTGAAAACCTGACTAATTGAGAATCTATATACACAAAGTCAAATCCCCACCCTAGCACGTAATAAAAAGCTTGCCAGAAACTCCTGATGGTTCACAACTGGAAGAGCTTTTCTCATGTGCATTCAGTTGCTTTTCAAGAAGGATATTTCTCGTCTTTTCAAGGTAGGCAGATAGATGGCTGACCTTACACACACACAGAAAGGACTTCGGTCATTCTGATATACAGAGTTTTCCAGCCATGGTCATCCTAAAGCGAGTAAACCTATCCTCAAACAACTTATATGACTGACCATTTGCCTTGTAGAATACAGGTGGCTCCGTACATGGGGGAATCAACTGGAACAGGAAGGGAAGAAAATGAGGGAACAACTCTGGGTAGTACAAAGAGCATTTTACTGGGAGTCACAGGGGATGGCTCGCATGTCCTCTTTCTACACAGCCGTCTTAGACACCATGACGCAGATGACCAGATGTCTTGCGGCTGGTTTCAGCAGGCCTGTTTGAAATATTATTAGGCCTTCTCGGATGGGCCCGTGAACACATATTTTCTTCCCATGAGAGCATATATGCGCTTGCACGTGTAAAAGCAACTATTGAGAGTCATCAGCAGCCTGAACTGGCACTTGGGGACACAGTTGATGCAATGGTTTGAAAGCACTGTCTCCAAGCCAGGTGCGGGGGTTCATACCTATAGTCCCCTTAACTCAGGAGGCTGAGGCTGGAGGATCACTTGAGCCCAGGAGTTCGAGGCTGTCGTGTGCCATGACTGTGCCTGTGAATAGCCACTGCACTCCAGCCTGGGTGATGTAGCACTACCCCATATCTTGTATTTTAAAAAAAAAGTATTATCTCCAAACTCAAACTCTGACAGACCACCTGTGTTTAAGTCCCAACTCTCTCACTCACTGTGAGGTCTTGGGTAACTACTAATCCTCCTAAGCCTTAGTTTACTCATCTGTAAAACAGACCAATTATAATACCCACCCCACCCCACCCCCGCCGTGTTGAAAGGATGAAAAGGCAGTGTGAGAGAGTGCTTAGCAGATAAGTGCTCAATAGGCCTTATTGTTCCAGTATCTGACTTTTCTCTAGGACCACAGAACATAAGATAGTAAGGAGCTTTCTGTCATTGTGAAGATAAGGGAATTAAAGCCCAGAGATGGAAAGCGATTTAGCGAAGATCACGCTACAAACCACCAGCAGATCTGGCACTAGAACTGGAGGCTATACTTTAAAAAGAAGAAACCTCTGATCTACACAAGCCTGAGGCTGTTGTGAATATGTGAAAGATTGGGGTCATCTGACTAAAGAAGCAATAGTTCAAAGCCTGAGACCTCATTTTGCATGACCTGGTCTCCCTGGAGAGCCTGGCCTCCATTCAGGTGTCTGATTCCCGCCAAGGAGACTTTGAAGAAGGAATGGGCAAATGCAGAAAGGGACCTCAAATCTCTCCAGGGCCTGGCATTTATGAGCAATAGCCTTAACTTTTCTGAGCCCAGTTTCCTCTTCTGCAAAATGGAGCTGATACCTTACAGCGCTGCTGTGACAACTGCCAGCTTCTGGTACAGGTTCTGGAACAAACATCATAATAAAATGGAAAACAGTATTAATACCTTAGCAGCTAAAGCAGGAATTCCTATCATGGAGGAAATAACCTTGTTAAGAAAATGAATTGGTAACCCTGGTTAAGGAAGGACACTCCCCCAGGACATGGGGCTGAGACTTCAGAGGAAGGACTGAAGTTGTTTCAAGCAAACCAGGAGAAGCAGCTTTGCCCCTCAGAGCCTGAGGGGAGGAAGACAGAGGGGCTGGAGAAGGGGATAGAGGCTGTGCAATGAGCAGCAGGACTGCCCTCCTTCCTGGAGTCCTCAAAAGTGCCATCAATTATTTTGCTTCCTGGCCAGCGCAGTGGCTCTTGTTTGTAATCCCAGCACTGGGTGATAGAGTGAGATTCTGTCTCAAAAAAATAAAAAATAAAACTTTTAATGTTGCAGGACCAAAAAAAAAAAAAACCATAAACAAAGTCAAAAGACAAAGACAACTGATAAACTGAGATAAAATATTGACAAAATACTTCAAAAGTACAGGCAACAAAAGGAAATATAGACAAATGGGATGACATCTAAACTAAAAACTTTCTGCACAGCAAAGGAAACAATTAACAAAGTGAGGAGACAATCCACCGAATGGGAGAAAATTTTTGCAAACCATACATCTGAGAAGGAGTTAATATCCTAAATGTAAAAGGGACTCAAACAATTCAACAGTAAGAAAACAACTTGATTTTAAAAATGGGCAAAGGACCTAAACAGACATTTCTCAAAAGAAGGCATACAAATGGCCAATAGGTACATGAAAAAATGCTCAGCATAATTAATCATTAGGGAAATGCAAATTAAAACCACAACAAGATATCATCTCACACCAATTAGAATGGCTTTTACCAAAAAAAATGAAAGATAAGTGTTGGCAAGAATGTGGAGAAAAGGTAACTCTTTACTTTGTTGGTGGGAATGTAAATTAGTACAACTATTATGGAAAACAGCATGGAGGTTCCTCAAAAAACTGAAAAATCCAGTAATCCTTCTTCTAAGTATATATCCAAAGAAACAGAAATCAATGTCAAAGGGATACCTGTACTCCCATGTTCATTACAGCATTATTCACAGTAGCCAAGATACGGAACCAACCTGAACCAACCAAGCTGAATGGATTTTTAAAATGTGTTATTTTTTACAAAGCAGTTTGGAAAGTTCTCAAAGAACTTAAAACAGAGCTACCATTAAACCCAGAAATTCCATTACTGGGTATATATCCAAAGGAATATAACTTGTTCTACCATAAATACATGTGTGCATTTGTTCATTGCAGCACTTTTCACAATAGCAAAGCCATGGAATCAACCTAGATGCCCAACAGTGGTGGCCTGGATAAAGAAAATGTGGTATACATACACTATAGAATAATGTGCAGCCATAGAAAAGGAATGAAATCATTCATGTCCTTTGCAGCAACATGGATGCAGCTGGAGGCCATCATCCTTAGCAAATTAAGACAGGAACAGAAAACCAAATACTGCACGTTCTCACCGATAAATGGGGGTTAAACAGAGTACACATGGACACAAGGAAGAGAACAATAGACACTGGGGCTCACTTGAGGGTGGAGAGTAGGAAGAGGGTGAAGATCAAGAAACTACCTATCAGGGGCTGGGCGCAGTGGCTCATGCCTGTAATCCCAGCACTTTGGGAGGCCAAGATGGGTGGATCATCTGAGGTCAGGAGTTTGAGACCAGCCTGGCCTGCATGATGAAACTCCATCTCTACTAAAAATATAAAAATTAGCTGGGCGTGGTGGTGGGTGCCTATAATCCCAGCTAGTCGGGAGGTTGAGGCAGGAGAATCTCTTGAACCTGGGAGGCAGAGGTTGCAGTGAGCCAAGATGGCGCCATTGCACTCCAGACTGGGGGACAGGGCGAGACTCCATCTCAAAAAAAAAGAAAAAAAAAGGCTGGGCGCAGTGGCTCGAGCCTGTAATCCAAGCACTTTGGGAGGCCAAGACGGGCCGATCACGAGGTCAGGAGATCGAGACCATCCTGGCTAACACAGTGAAACCCCGTCTCTTCTAAAAATACAAAAAAAAAAAAATTAGCCAGGCGCAGTGGCGGGCGCCTGTAGTCCCAGCTACACGGGAGGCTGAGGCAGGAGAATGATGTGAACCCAGGAAGCGGAGCTTGCAGTGAGTGGAGATCGCGCCACTGCACTCCAGCCTGGGCGACAGAGGAAGACTCTGTCTCAAAAAAAAAAAAAAAAAGAAAGAAAGAAAAAAGAAACTGCCTGTTAGGTACTATGCTCACTACATGGATGACAGTCATTTGTACACCAAACCCCACACAATTTACCCATGTAACAAACCTGCCCGTGTACTCCCTTAACCTAAAATAAAAGTTGGAAGAAAAAATAAACAGAATTTTAAAATGTAATATGTGTATGGATATGTGTGTGTGTGTGTGTATTCCATTGTGTGTGTGCCTTTGTATAATGGAATATACTTAGCCTTTAAAAAGAAGGAAATCTTGTCATTTGCAAGAACATGGATAAAACTGGAGGACATTATGTTAAATTAATAAGCTAGAAACAGAAAGACCAATACTGCCAAAGACCAAAGACTACCAATGATCTTTCTTATATGTGGAATCTAAAAACTTAAACTCATAGAAATAGACAGTAGAAAGACAGTTACCAGAGACTGGGAGTGTGAAGAAGGAAGAAATGAGGAGAAATTGTTGATCAAAGGGTACAAATTTTCAGATAGATAGGAGGAATAAGTTTTGAGATCCATTACACAGCAGAGTAGGCAACTACAATAATAAGATATATTTCAAAATAACTAACTTTTAAATGTTTCACCATAAAAAATGATAGGTTAGGGAGGCGATATGTGTTAATTAGCTTGATTTAATCATTCCACATTGTATAGATATATCAAAACATCACAAAGTACCCCATAAATTTATACAATTATGATTAGCCAATCAAACATAATAATTTAAAAATCTACCACTTTTCAACTTTTAGCATAGTATAAAAGAAAAGTATCCACCTTCCCTTCTCCAACAGATAGCTGGGCTTTCCTCATATACTTGAATCCATAACAGTTTCTTGCAACATACTGAATGCAGAGGCAAATTTGGGAGTCTATTGCAAAAGTGTAAAACAGTGCCACTTTCTGAAATGTTTGCTGTGAAAAATAGTTATTTTCATAAGATATATTCTTAGATGTCAGCATGTAATAGGTGTTTTTCAATGAATCAAAAATTTTAAGGAAAAAATTTATAGCATATACTACAGATAAAGGGTTAATATATTTTATATTTAAAGAAGTTTTTTTTTTTTTTTGAGATGGAGTCTCACTCTGTCGCTCAGGCTGGAGTGCAGTGGCCGGATCTCCGCTCACTGCAAGCTCTGCCTACTGGGTTCAAGCAATTCTCCTGTCTCAGCCTCCTGAGTAGCTGGGACTACAGGCGCATGCTACCACACCCAGCTAATTTTTGTATTTTTAGTAGAGATGGGGTTTCACCATATTGGTCAGGCTAGTCTTGAACTCCTGACCTCAGGTGATCCACCCACCTCGGCCTCCAAAATTGCTGGGATTACAGGCATGAGCCACTGCACCCAGCCTAAATAACTCTTAAAAACTGAGGAAAAAATGGACCAAAACGTGATGGGAAAAGAAATAAACAGACAATTCCCAAAAAAGGGATTAAAATGACCCTGAAACATTTTGAAAACATGTTCACACTCACTTATACCTAAAAAAATGCAAACTAACTAAACTTAGTAGGCAGTTTTCACCTGACAGTGCTAAGGAGACTGGGAGGTTTAGACTGGGCGGCATTCACCACAGCGCAGTGAAGCAGCTGTGGCCAGACTGCTCTAGATTCCTCCTCATCGGGCAGGGCATCTCTGCAAGAAATGCGGCAGCTCCAGTCAGGGGCTTACAGATAAAACTCTCATCTCCCTGGGACGGAGCACCTGGGGGAAGGGGCGGCTGTTGTCACAGCTTCAGTGGACTTAATCTTTCCTGCCTGACGGCTCTAAAGAGAGTGGCTGATCCTGATAAGGAGGATTCTCCCAGGACAGCACACCAGCTGTGCTAAGGGACAGACTGCCTCCTCAAGTGAGTCCCTGACCCCTGTGCCTCCTGACTGGGAGAGGCCTCCAAACAGGGATCGACAGACACCTCATACAGGAGAGCTCCGGCTGGTATCAGGCCGGTGCCCCTCTGGGACGAAGCTTCCAGAGGAAGGAGCAGGCAGCAATCTTTGCTGTTCTGCAACCTCCACTGGTGATACCCAGGTGAACACGGTCTGGAGTGGACCTCCAGCAAACTGCAGCAGACCTGCAGAAGAGAGACCTGACTCTTAGAAGAAAAACTAACGGAGAGAAAGCAACAACAACATCAACAAAAATGACCCCCCAACAAAACCCCATCCAAAGATCATCAGCCTCAAAGATAATAAATCCATGAAGACGAGGAAAAGCCAGTGCAAAAACGCTGAAAATTCCAAAAACCAGAATGCCTCTTCTCCTCCAAATGATCGCAACACCTCTCCAGCAAGGGCACAAAACTGGATGGAGAATGAGATTGATGAGTTGACAGAAGTAGGCTTCAGAAGGTGGGTAATAACAAACTCCTCTGAGGCAAAGCAGCATGTTCTAACCCAATGCAAGGAAGCTAAAAACTTTGATAAAAGGTTACAGGAACTGCCAACTAGAATAGCCAGTTTAGAGAGAAACAAAAATGACCTGATGGAGCTGAAAAACACAGCACGAGAACTTCATGAAGCATACACAAGTATCAATAGCCAAAGTGATCAAGCAGAAGAAAGGATATCAGAGATTGAAGACCATCTTGCTGAAATAAGGCAAGCAGATAAGATTAGAGAAAACAGAGTGAAAAGGAATGAACAAAACCTCCAAGAAGTATGGGAATATGTGAAAAGACCAAACCTACGATTGATTGTTGTACCTGAAAGTGACGAGGAGAATGGAACCAAGTTGGAAAACAGACTTCAGGATATTATCCAGGAGAACCTCCCCAAACTAGAGACAGGCAGGCCAACATTCAAATTCAGGAAATACAGAGAACACCACAAATTATACTCCTTGAGAAGAGCAACCCCAAAACACAAAATCAGCAGATTCTCCAAGGTTGAAAAGAAGGAAAAAATGTTAAGGGCAGCGAGAGAGAAAGGTCAGGTCACCTACAAAGGGAAGCTCATCAGACTGACAGCGATCTCTCAGCAGAAACCCTACAAGCCAGAAGAGAGTGGGGGCCAATATTCAACATTCTTAAAGAGGTCAGGCATGGTGGCTTACGCCTGTAATCCCAGCACTTTGGGATCACCTGAGGTCAGGAGTTCAAGACCAGCCTGGTCAACATGGTGAAACCCTGTCTCTACTAAAAATACAAAAAACTATCCAGGCATGGTGACTCGTGCCTGTAGTCCCAGCTACTTGGGAGGCTGAAACACGAAAATCTCTTGAACCCAAGAGGCAGACATTGCAGTGAGCCAACATAGCGCCACTGGACTCCAGGCTGAGTGACAGAGTGAGACTCAATCTCAAACAAACAAAAAAAAAAAATTAAAGAAAAGAATTTTCAACCCAGGTTTTCATATCCATCCCAGCTAAGCTTCATAAGCAAAGGAGGGATAAAATCCTTTCCCGACAAGCAAATGCTAAGGGATTTCATCACCACAAGGCCTGCCTTGCAAGAGCTCCTGAATGAAGCACCAAATATTGAAAGGAAAAACCAGTACCAACCACTGCAAAAACACACCAAAATATAAAGACCGGTGACACTATGAAGAAACTGCATCAACTAGTGTGCCAAATAATCAGCTAGCATCATGATGACAGGATCAAATTCCCACAACATTCAGCCAAGAGTACAGATGGTTTTTTAAATGAAATTAGTAAAAGAATTATTTGTCTAAATATCACAATTGTTTTCTTTAAAATGATATCTTCTTACTTTAGGATTTTACAGCTGATTTGCTCAGCTGTGCTTAGCCTCAACATGTGGAATCAATTGAAGTGAAACATGCTGAAAGTTTACGTTGAGTTAGAGGTTTGCTGTTTGCTTTTTAGCAAGTGGAGATTTGTACCCACGTGGACATATCCACTGGCATTCACGGGTCATTGAAAGGACAGATCAATTGCTGACAAGTTTTCTCTTTAGGTTCCTTACATTGTGTTTAAGATCGGTAAGATGAAATAGGTAAAATAATCACCAATCTATCTAAAGAAGAGAGTGGAGATTTTTCAAATACAACCTCTGATTTCCAGTTTCCACATTGTGCTCAGACTTCATTGCTTCACTCACAAGCAATTCCTGTCTTCAGCTTTATATATGTAGTAACATTTCCTGTGGGGTTTCATTTTTTTTCTGTTTAATGAGAAGGATTTCAGGTGTTTATGCAGGATGTGGCTTATTCAAGAATAAAGGGAAAAAGAGAAAGAGGAAAGAGCAATCTATGGATTAAAAGAGATTTAAAAGACATCAACGAATCATAATGTGCACATCTGATTTCAATCTTGATTTAATCAACATGTTAGAAAATGCCTTTTGACATAAACAGTTGAAAATTTGAACACTGACTGAATGTATAATGATATTAAAGAACAATTGTTTTAAGAAAGATAGAGAGAGATAATGTGTGACCAACGCTTGATAAAGAAGAACCCAACAGCAAAATCTATTATTAGAGAAGGCTGTGGAGTATGAGAGAAACAGACTGTGCTGGGAATCCTAACCCTGGCTCGGCCCTCAGTGCGCTGTGGCCTTGGCTGAGTCCCTTTCCCTGCCCAGACCTTGGTTTTCCCATCTATGAAATGAAGGAGGGGACCCAAGGGGCCTGTTTAACTCTGGCTTTCTTTTGCTTTGTCCTGTCATGGGCAGCCACGGAGCCTTTAACTCAGGGCCTGTATCAACACCACCATGCATCCACGAGAGTGTAAAATGGGCAGAAGAGTGCTTGATGAGCACAAGTCCAGCGCTGTTGGCTTCTGCAGAACCCAGAACAGGAAGGGTCACCTCCCTGAAGAATCAACTGCATGACCCCAGGTGAGCCGGGTCAAAGGCAACGGGAAGGAGAGAAACTGCTGGAGGACTTCCTCCCACAAACCCTGGGCATGTGTTGTCTGCTCACCAGGATGCTTTGACCTTGCTCTGATGCCTAAGGACTTCTGGTGAGTTCCCTGGACCTCCGTCCTGGTCTGGTTACTTTCTCAGGACTCTAGATGAGTTGGGCTGCATGTGACAGACCCATGCGTGTGCAAATGAACAACGTCACTGGATTGCTACATCACTGGCCCTTCAATTCCTCGTTGCTGGCCTCTGCCCACCTACCCTTCAGATACCGTCATCATGAAAGTATCATCCTTAACACAGAACCTCACACATTGAAAGTGCTCATGTAAAGCAGTGAAGGGGTGGAGAGGGGAACCTGCCTCCTGGACCATCACAGATGCTTAATATTCTCTTGAAGCCTGACAAGCTTTCTCCAGAAGGCTGAACTACAATACTTACCATCTGCTACCAACACCAACCAGTTTAACACATGAACTAAATAACCTAGAAAGAAAAACACTTCCATTTAAGCGGGTACTACAGAGCAGTAGCTAGAGCCACACATTAGTGTCAAATCTGAATTCAAATCCTGCACTGCCTCCTATCAGCTCTATGACTTTAGGTGTTTCTTAACTTCTCTGCAGCTTATTCAGTAACAATGCTGTGAAGATGAGATTATCTCCTTCAGACAGTGTTTGGCATCGTGCCTCACCCACTGGGAGGGCTCAGTGTGTGTCCACAATGGCTTTTCTTTTTCTTTTTTTTCTTTTTTTTTTTTGAGACTATGTGCACTCTCACACCCAGGCTATAGTGCAATCATAGCTCACTGCAGCCTCAAACTCCCAGCCTCAGGGATCCTCTTGCCTCAACCTCAAGAGTAGCTGCGACTACAGGACGCCACACCTGGCTAATTTTTATAATTTTTTTGTAGAGACGGGGCCTTGCCATGTTGCGCAGGCTGGTCTTGAATTCCTGGGCTCAAGTGATCCACCCACCTTGGCCTCCCAAAGTGTTGGGATTACAGACATGAGCCGCTCCTGGCCCTTTAGGCATTTCTTAACCTCTCTGCAGTTTATTTAGTAAGAGTGCCGTGAAGATGAGATGACTCCCTGCCTAGAGTGTTCTGCATCATGCCTCACACACTGGGATGGCTCAATGTATGTTCACAATTGCTTTTTTTTTTCTTTTTCTTTTTCTTTTTTTTCCTTTGAGACGGAGTTTCACTCTGTCTCCCAGGCTGGAGTGCAGTGGCATGATCTCGGCTCACTGCAACCTCCACCTCCCAGGTTTAAGTGATTCTCCTGCCTCGGCCTCCCAAGTAGCTGGGATTACAGGCACATGCCACCACACCCAGCTAATTTTTGTATTTTTAGTAGGGATAGGGTTTCGCCATGTTGGTCAGGCTGGTCTCGAACTCCTGAGCTCAAATGATCCACCTGCCTCAGCCTCCCAAAGTGCTGGGATTACAGGCCTGAGCCACAGTGCCCAGCCCACGATTGCTTTTTTGGGGGAAACTTCCATTGCAGCACCCTAAGGGGGCTCCACCATCATGTTCCCTGCCCCTCAATTGAACCTTCTCTCCTTTCCCTCTCTCTTATAAAAATGACCTTTCGGTGTGTCGTTTTCTCAGTGACATGCTAACCTGTGATGTTGCAGAGTCTGATGATGCAACTTTGATGGGCTTTATAATCGTGGATTTCAGGCAAGCTGGGAGGCCTTCCAAAGGCCCTTGAGAACCACAACTTTTTTTTTTCACTCTTGTCGCCCAGGCTGGAGTGCAGCGGTGCGATCTCAGTTCACTGCAACCTTCACCTCCTGGGCTCAAGCAAATCTCCTGCCTCAGCCTCCTGAGTAGCTGGGACCACAGGCGTGTGCCACCACACCCAGCTAATTTTTTGTATTTTTTAGGAAAGATGGGGTTTTGCCATGTCGGCCAGGCTGATCTCAAACTCCTGACCTCATGTGATCCAGCCGCCTGGGAATCCCAAAATGCTGGGATTACAGGCATAAGCCGCTGTGCCTGGCCTGAGAACCACAACTCTTTGGTGCCATCTGCAATCCTCCATATCAGCCCTGCAGATAACAGACAGGGAACTATGGCTGCTGCCTCACTGGAGTCAGGACATCTTTTTAAAAAGAAATGGGAGCGCCGGGTGCCATGGCTCACGCCTGTAATCCCAGCACTTTGGGAGGCCAAGGAGGGCAGAAAATCTGAGGTTGGGAGTTCGAGACCAGCCTGACCAACATGGAGAAACCCCCGCCTCTACTAAAAACACAAAATTAGCTGGGCGTGGTGGTGCATGCCTGTAATCCCAGCTACTTAGGAGGCTGAGGCAGGAGAATCGCTTGAACCCGCGGGCGGAAGTTGTGGTGAGCCGAGATCTCACCAATGCACTCCAGCCTGGGCAAGAGCGAAACTCCATCTCAAAAAAAAAAATCTGGGAGCACAGGGAGCTCGCCCGGTGTTGGGAGACCAATAAGGTGGTATCAGGAGCCAGAGACCAGGGACCAAGTCCCAGCTCTGAGTATTATGGGGGTATTAAGGCTCACCGCCCAGGATAGGGAGCACAGAGCAGGGAATTCTAAGTATTCAAGCCCTGAAACACCCGCTTCCTCTGCCTGAGTCGCGGCTGTCCTCTAGTGGCCACTGGATAAATTGCACAGCACGCTGGCCGAAGACGGGAAAGTGGGAGATGCTTCTCCCCACTTCTGAATCTACCTGATGCTGGAGTTCTCGACCATGCCCACCCATAACTTCCTTTTCATAAAATATATTTTGCATAATTACTGTAATTTTTAAACATTTTAGGCAGATTTATTGAAGTATTGACATACAATAAACTGTGCATATATAGAGATTACAATTTGGTAACATCTGACCCTTGGTATACACCTGAAATCATTATCACAATCAAGATAGTGAAGATATCCATCCCCCCAAAAAGTTTCCTTGTTGCCCTTGGTGATCCTGCTTCCTGCTCTTTCTACTTCCCCACCCCTAAGCAACTACTGATCTGCTTCCTTTTTTTCTTTTTCTTTTTGTTTTTTGTTGTTTTTTTTTAAATGGAGTCTTGCTCTGTCTCCCAGGCTGGAGTGCAGTGGTGTGACCTTGGCTCCCTGCAACCTCCACCTCTTGGGTTCAAGTGATTTTTGTGCCTCAGCCTCCCGAGTAGGTGGGATTACAGCTGTGTGCGAACAGGCCTGGCTAATTTTTCTATTTTTAGTAGAGACAGTGTTTCACTCTGTTGACAAGGCTGGTCTCAAACTCCTGACCTCAAGTGATTCGCCCACCTCAGCCTCCTAAAGTGCTGAGATTACAGGTGTGAGCCACCGCACTCTGCCCTGATCTGCTTTCAATCATCATAGGTTAGTCTATATTTTCTAGTGCTGTCTAGAAATGGAATCATACAGTGTGTACTGTTTTTTATCAACTGCTTTCACTCAGTATAATTATTCTGAGATTTATCCTTGTTGTTTTGTGTGGCAATAGTTCATTACTTTTTAAAATTGTAATTGTAGTTTTTGTGGGTACATAGTAAGTGTATATATTTATGGAGCACCTGAGATGTTTCAATACAGGTCTACAATCTGTAATAATCACATCATGGAGAAGGGGGTATCCATCCCCTCAAGCATTTATACCTTGTGTTAAATATTTCATGGCAAAGTTATCTTGGGGTAAACACTGCAGCAAGCCACCAGTGAGTATTCTCTGGGCAAACAGAAAAAGGGTTAAATAAATCACATTACACATTACTCTAATATTTGTATCTATGTCTAGCCCTCAGACAAACTGCGATGCCTATTCTTTTCATTGGCAACGAGGTGGTCACTGAATGCTAGAATTATGAATTTAAATTTAACAAAAATTAGTCAAGTTTTCAAAAATCAAAACAAAATAGATTTATTTCAATCATTTTGATGTACAAATTTGACTAATTCTAATTTGTATGTTGCCTTTTGGTTTAATAGATACTTTACAATATTTGAAAAGAAAGCTAACTTTTGGGAAAACATTTCTGATAAAATTAAATTTTTTTACATAAACATAATTTTGATGAAAATATTAAGATATTTGTACTTTAAATGGTTGTTTTAATCTTTACATGTATTTTCAAATCTTGATAATAATATAATTACTGATTTTGCTGAAAGATAAGAAAAATAAATTTCACAGAATAGTTTCAGTAATTTATAAATTACACATATCTTTATTACTCATCCCAATATTGTCAGCCCATCAACAGAGCACCCAGACATGTGCAATAAACATGAAATTTCATGATCTTTGACATTTTGCTAATTTTCTGTCACATACAAATCACAGCTTCATACATATTTTAAAATTTTATCCTTTTAAAGGCATATTTGTCAGAGGATAAGGATAGGACATACTTTAACATACATAACATAACATAATCGACTGGGCATGGTGGCTCACGCCTGTAATCCTAGCACTTTGGGAGGCCAAGGCAGGCAGATTGCCTGAGCTCAGGAATTTGAGACCAGCCTGGGCAACAAGGTGAAACCCCGTCTGTACTAAAATACAAAAAAAATTAGCCAGGCATGGCAGCATGCACCTGTAGTCCCAGCTACTCGGGAGGCTGAGGCAGAATTGCTTGAACCCAGGTGGCAAAGGTTGCAGTGAGCCGAGATCACTCCAGAGTAAGACTCCGTCTCTTAAAAAAAAAAAATTCAAATCATAACTTCATACACATTTAAAAATTTTGTCCTTTTAAAGGAATATTTGTCAGAGGATGAGGATAAGACATACTTTAACTAAAATTAAACTAACAGACTGATAGTTTGTCCACGGGAAAAACCCTTTGCATATTATAAAACTGACTCAAAATATTTTGAACAACTATATTTGTCCAGCTTGACTGGTCTGTAATACAGTGTTTAATAATATATTAGGAATTAGTATTATATTTAAAATTAGAAATGAGAAAAAAAACAACATAGAATAATTTATGCCACATAGAATGCCATATGCCAGAAAGCCCACAGGAGAAAACTCCATAAGCCCTGAAAATCTAGTTCTTTTATAGAATGTTGGTTAAAATACAACCCTGGGACAAGAAACTTATGGTATTAATAATTATATGAGGCCAGGCACAGTGGCTCACACCTGTAATCCTAGCATTTTGGGATGCTGAGGCAAGTGGATCACCTGAGGTCAGGAGTTCGAGACCCGCCTGACAACATGGTGAAACTCCATCTCCATTAAAAATACAAAAATTATCCGGGCATGGTGACACATGCCTGAAATGCCTGAAGTCCTAGCTACTCGGGAGGCTGAAGCAGGAGAATCACTCGAACCCAGGAGGCGGAGGTTGCAGTGATCCAAGATTGCGCCACTGCACTCCAGCCTGGGCGACAGAGCCAGACTACATCTCAAAAAAAAAAAAAAAAAAAAACACACACACACACACAGGAATAGACAGATTTGACCCATACGTGTATTGGTGCTTTTATGAATAATGTTTTCTCAGTCATTTATTTGAGTACTTTTATGTTAATGATTCGAATTGTCATACTATAAAGGAGCTTACTATAGTGCTGTAGGGCCTACCATCCCATGTTGGTGTTGCTCCAAAGATGAACATTTTTGACTAAATTGGAGATTGCACTCATTTGGGGTAAGGAATGGGGGTGCTTATTCCAGTGATTTAACAAGCATTTTGGTCTCAGGATCCTTTTTTCACTCTTCAAATTTGTTGAGAACAGCATATAACTTGTTTTTCTTAGAAACTTTGAGAAATTTAAAAAATATTTAATAAGTAATTCAGGCTGGGCATGGCGGCTCATGCCTATAATCCCGGGAGTTTGGGAGGCTGAAGCCGGGAGTTTGATACCAGCCTGGGCAACAAAGTGAGACTCCATCTCTACAAAAATTCAAAAAATTAGCCGGGCATGGTGGCAAGCACCTAGAGTCCCAGCTACTGGGAGGCTGAAGCACGAGGATCACTTGAGCCCAGGAGGTTGAGGTTTCAGTGAGTCATGATTGTGCCCCTGCGCTCTAGCCTGGGTGACACAGCTAGACCCTGTTTGAAAATAACAGCAACAAATAAATGATCTGTCTTGCACTTAAACATTCACTGGACATTTTATTGTTAACTGGGTTATGCAGATCTTCCAAATGTTACACATTACATTATGTGGAATCAAAAATTCACATTCATTAATATTGTCACAAGTCTGTCAAATCAGAAATGGCTTTTAAAATATTGGGAAAGTCCGAGTGCAGCAGCTCACACCTATAATCCCAGCACTTTGGAAGGCCGAGGTGGCGGATCACGAGGTCAAGAGATTACGACCATCCTGGCCAAAATGGTGAAACCCCGTCTCTGCTGAAAATACAAAAAATAGCCGGGCGTGGTGGCACACACCTGCAGTCCCAGCTACTCGGGAGGCTGAGGCAGGAGAATCACTTGAACCCAGGAGGCAGAGGTTGCAGTGAGCCGAGATCGCACCACTGCACTCCAGCGTGGCGGCAGAGCGAGACTCCGTCACACACACACACACACACCCCCAGATAAAATCTTGGGAAAATGTTTAAGTTCATGATTGTTGATACAGTTTTCAAAAACACTAATCTTTGCTTTAAAAAATCAGATTTTATTATTGTCAGCAAATATATCATCATTGGTTTTCCTTGAAGTGACAAGTTCATTTTGTTCATTTGCAAGAAAATGTCTGCTAGTGAAGCAGGTTTCAGATAATCAGTTTGTCAGTAGTTCTGCCAAGTAAAAGTAGTGTTCCATGAGCAAAGCTCTAGTTCATTTTGCAACTCAGTTGTACTGTACTTTTTCCTGAGAATTCATAAAGCAGCAGAGTGCTTTATGCGTACTTTCCCTTTCATCACAAAAAATACTTTCTAAAAATGCACTAAAGGCTCAAGATAATTAATGATTTTTGCTGTTTCATCAAGGACATCTTAAGTGGAACTCCCTTAAAAAAAAAACTGAGTGGAGAGTGTAATGACTATTGGTATAGTTTGGTGCCTCTGCCTTGATTTGTGCTAATAATGTGCCAGCAGTTTTGTTCACCTTTGTTTTTGTATTCTGATTGCAAATGTCAACACAGTGAAAAAGGCAGATAATATTCTAGTATTGCTATGAAAATACCTTTGATTTCACGAACCTCCAAAATAGTCTGTGAGATCCCCAGAAGTCCAGAGACTACACTTTAAAGAAAACTGGCTTAGTTCTATACATATGTTTCCTTTGACTCCCAGACCACATAGATCAAGGGGGGGATCAAACAGAGGCAAATGACTGGGGTTTTTAGCTTGGTTACTAAATAAAAGCAGTGCCATTACCTAAGATAATGAAACAGGATGCGTAATAGTGTGCTGGAAGGAGGAAGTGAATTCTGAGCTTCAGGGGGCTTGAGGAACATAGAGGTATGGGAATCTTAATATTAGTGCAGCTCAGAAGTTTTTCTTAGGGTTAGGTAACCTCACCATATTAGTGGTTTTTGAGAAAGAAAAGGGCAGAAGAGACCTGTGCAGCACCAACATTTAAGGGTCCAGGAGGAAGAGAAGAGGATGATAGTACAAGGACATCAGGAAAGAATTAGAAGGATATCGGTTTTGTCCAGTGCCTCAGAGAAGTCAGATAGAATGGGGACTGAGCCTTGACCATTGGATTTGGTAATAAGATTACTGGTGACCTTTGCCAGAGCAGTAGGGGATGAAATCCAGATTATGGAAGAGTGAAGAGTGCAGAGACAGTTATTTATACAATTCTTCAGAGAAGTTTTGGGGTAAAGGGAAAGAGAGATGTTGGGCAATTAAATATGAGAGAGAGGCTGTACTGAGGACAGAAGATATTTAAGTATTAATTCCTAGGCTGAAAGGAAGAAGCCAGTAAGGAAGATACTGATGAGCACTTTGATCTGAAAGAAAAGAAAACTGATGAAACAAGTTGGTATTACAGATGAGGTACAGTTAGCTTTGTAGTATAATCTGTACTTTGTAGTATAATAGTGAAGTGAGAAGCTGATGAAAACTAGATTCCCTGGCCAGAGAAATGCACAGACCTGTGATATTTGGCATACTTTTTTTAGTGAACACGGGAATTCCTTACTAATTTTTTCTGTTTAATTATTGTTTAGTTTGATGTGTCTTGCTTTAAATCCATTTATTTCAACAAAAAGATTTTTTTTTAATGCAGATGATTTAATTTTAACAATCTGTGATTTTCTCCGAATTGAACTTGTGTTTTGGCAACTTTCAGTCTGTAGTAACAAATGATAAGAAGAAGGGTGCAATTCTTTCTCTTGTGCAAGGATTTTGCCTCCCCCTTTCTCTCAGTTGAAAGATATTTGGGTCTCTCGAATAACTGGTACAAGTAGCTCCAGAGTGTTTTGTTTCTGGAGGCAGTTTAGACAACAGCCTCAAGTAGTGCTTTTGTTAAAAATGTATGTGTTTTTAAATGTGCTTGTATTTCTAACATTCTTTTCTCCTTTCTCTTCTAGTCTGTTCTCTGGGGAGGCAGTAAGGGGCCGTGGAGCTGGCCTCGGCCTCTGCCTGGGCATCGGGAGAGGCTGGACTTCCTGTCTCTCTGTGCTGAATGGCTGCGATGGCGCCCGCTCTCACCGACGCAGCAGCTGAAGCACACCATATCCGGTTCAAACTGGCTCCCCCATCCTCTACCTTGTCCCCTGGCAGTGCCGAAAATAACGGCAACGCCAACATCCTTATTGCTGCCAACGGAACCAAAAGAAAAGCCATTGCTGCAGAGGATCCCAGCCTAGATTTCTACCAAGGAAGACTTGGGAAAGCTGCAGCCACTGGTGGCATCTTATCTCTGCTCTGATGTAACATCTGTTCCCTCAAAGGAGCCTTTGAAGTTGCAAGGGGTCTTCAGCAAGCAGACAGTCCTTAAATCTCATCCTCTCTTATCTCAGTCCTATGAACTCCGAGCTGAGCTGTTGGGGAGACAGCCAGTTTTGGAGTTTTCCTTAGAAAATCTTAGAACCATGAATACGAGTGGTCAAACAGCTCTGCCACAAGCACCTGTAAATGGGTTGGCTAAGAAATTGACTAAAAGTTCAACACATTCTGATCATGACAATTCCACTTCCCTCAATGGGGGAAAATGGGCTCTCACTTCATCTGCTCTTCATGGGGGGTGAAGTGGGAGGATCTGAATCTGGGGACTTGAAGGGGGGTATGACCAATTGCACTCTTCCACATAGAAGCCTTGATGTAGAACACACAACTTTATGTAGCAATAATAGCACTGCAAACAAATCTTCTGTCAATTCCATGGAACAGCCAGCACTTCAAGGAAGCAGTATGTTATCACCTGGTACAGACTCCACCTCTAACTTGGGGGGTGTCAAATTAGAGGGTAAAAAGTCTCCCGTCTTCCATTCTTTTCAGTGCTTTAGATTCTGACATAAGGATAACAGCTTTACTGCGGCGACAGGCTGACATTGAGAGCCGTGCCGGCAGATTACAAAAGCGCTTACAGGTTGTGCAAGCCAAGCAGGTTGAAAGGCATATATGACATCAGCTGGGTGGATTTTTGGAGAAGACTTTGAGCAAACTGCCAAACTTGGAATCCTTGAGACCACGGAGCCAGTTGATGCTGACTCGATAGGCTGAAGCTGCCTTGAGAAAAGCTGCCGTGAGACCGCCACTTCAGAGGGACTCAGCAACTTTCTGAAAAGCGATTCAATTTCAGAAGAGCTGGAGAGATTTACAGCTAGTGGCATAGCTAACTTGAGGTGCAGTGAACAAGCATTTGGTTCAGATGTCATTGACCGTAGTTCAGGAGGGGAGTCTGATATTGAAGAGGAAGAACTGACCAGAGCTGATCCCAAGCAGCGCCATGTACCCCTGTGAGTAGACCTCATGCATGATAGCATTCTTGAGAAATGTTGGCGCAGGGAAGAATGAATGAATCCCTACTATGGAGAGAATGTGATTCTTTGTACATAGGTGTCTAGGTTCCATTTGTTTTTTTCCCTGATGTTAGGTAGGTGAGTGCATATACATGTTAGTGAAGAAATGGAAGATATTTTTGCTGTAGTGTTGTGTTGTTGTAGTCTAAATGGTGGTAATTTCCTTTTGCAGTCTTATTAAGAAAAATAACTAGGAGACATCTTACGTGTCAAATTGTACTAGTACCTCTTTGAGAGTGAATAATTAGATATCTTTTGAAACTATATATAGGACATGACAAGTTAATGGCCTGATTGTTCAGATTTTGTTGTTTCCAGTAAGCAGGGACAAATGTTGAGTTGACCTAGTTACCTTTGTAGGAAATTACAGTTGATTTTGATTGAACTTTGAGCAGAGAGTATACCCAGTCTTCAATTTTAACACTTGAGATTGTCTTACATTTTAAGGACTGACAGTTAGAAAATGCTTCAGAATGTTTAATATATTGCCTCCAAGCACAGTCCACTTTCACAACCTGAGTCTCTTCCTATTTAAAAAAAAAAGCCCATTTTAATTAGATTTGTTAACCTGAGTTAAATGTATTAATGTATGTGGAATAAATTCTTACTGTTGTTTTTTTTGGGGGGGTGGGGAGACTGAGTTCCGCTCTGTCACCCAGGCTGGAGTGCAGTAGTGCGATCTCAGCTCACTGAAGCCTCTGGCTCCCGGGTTCAGGTGATTCTCGGGCCTCAGTGTCCTGAGTAGCTGGAATTACAGGCACCCGTCATCACGTCAGGCTAATCTTTTTCTTTTCTTTCTTTCTTTTATTTTTTTTTAAAGTAGAGACAGAGTTTCACCATGTCAACCAGGCTAGCTTCGAACTCCTGACCTCATGATCTGCCCACCTCGTCTTACTGGTTTTTCTAAATCTATTGGTTTGAGAAAATTTTACATAAGCTTAAAGGGCGGCGCTCCAAATTGGCATGGTGGAGACAGAGACGTTTCACTCTTGTCACTCCCAATTCAGCATCTATGTACTTAAATAAAGCAGTACTATATTATAACATACTTAAATGTTAAGTAAGTGCATTTATCTACTTAGGAATATCAGACTTGAGAGGTAGTATGAGGAGTTGGAAAAGAGGGGCAGGATAGTTGACTGGTAGATCCTCTTTCATTTCCTCTTTGCTAGAGGCTGACTTACTAGAAAAGGCTGAAAAGGATGAATATGTGGGAAGAATTGGTGTTTCCTTGACTGTATTAAAAGATGACTAAGATTTTCACTGGAGTGTTTGGTTGTTGAGACAGCCGTGATTTTTAAAAGTAAATTTTCTGGTTTCCCAATTTTGTTTATATTATCTGCATGGATAACATATTGTATCTGAAATGAAACTTTTTTTTTTTCTGTTTTGAGGGAAGAAATGGATAATTTTTGCTGAATGTCTTCCTTGTAGACCTAGTTCCATTATCATTTGTTAGTTCACTGTGCTCAAGTTCACTTCTGTGTTTAGATTTCAAGCAAATATGTTTCAGAGACTTGCTTCTTCTGTAACCCATCTTTCTTTAAATGGATTAGTAGCTTAATTCAGCTTGCTAATATTCATGGCATTATCCCCCCTAACTTTGCTGTTTAAATCACTGCTTTAAAAATATCTTGGTTAATGTTAAATATTTTGTGCTGAGAAGTATAATAAACACAGTAGTTAAAGGATTTTAAATTGCATGTACTTATTTTGAGTATTTAACAGAAAAGCACCTAGATTCTATAAGCTTATTGTTCTCAGGATACATTGCATTGAAAACATTTCTGAGTTTTGGTACTGTTGTAGGTAAGTGTTACAAACCAATGAAATAAAAATAGCTGAGAGAATTGTTCTTATTCTATAGGATAATTTAGTGACTTGAAAAAATCTTAAGTCTATTCATTTACTACTTAGTTCTGCACATTCTTCTCACATAATGGTTTATGGTTTGGAAGGGTGTGAAGTGTATAGGAACAGCCAAAGGATGGCTTTTAGGAAACATTTTGGGATCAGTTGAATCCTCTTGCAATTACATCAACTGAATGATACTTTAAAAAGTTGAATTTTCATGCGTTAGATCATATTAAAGAAAATTTGGGTACTGAAAGTACTCCGAAGTAAATGCTCTTTTCGCACATTGTAATTGTATTTAGGGCCGGGCACGGTGGCTCATGCCTATAATCCCAGCAGTTTGGGAGGCCGAGGTGGGTGGATCACTTGAGGTCGGGAGTTCGAGACCAGCTTGACCAACATGGAGAAACCCCGTCTCTACTAAAAATACAAAATTAGCTGGGCCTGGTGGCACACGCCTGTAATCCTAGCTACTCGGGAGGCTGAGGCAGGAGAATCGCTTGAACCTGAGAGGCGGAGGTTGTGGTGAGCTGAGATTGTGCCATTGCACTCCAGCCTGGGCAACAAGAGTGAAACTCCGTCTCAAAAAAAAAAAAAAAAAAAGTTTTTTTTGTGTAAACCAAAACCACCAGTAAAGCATAAATACTTTAAAGTTCTTGTTGAGCAGGATCACCGGGTTGACTCTTAAGGCTGGTATTTATTTAGCCAAGTGTTTGTTGATCTTCTGAGTATTTTAAAAGTTTTCAGCAGTTGGCCAGACAATGAGAATGGAGGCATTGCTTTAATTTAAAAAGAAGAAGAAAAAGTTGTTCTTTGATGCTGAGAAATGAATCCTAGAATGTAGTTAGTTAATTCTTCAGGAACTTGACCCAGCTGATGAATTTCAGCTCCCCGCGCTCCCTTCCAGCAGCCGGTCTATATTTTACTCTTTTGCCCAACATATAATATGGTGGGCTAGGTTTCATCTAGGCAGCCCTGATGGAAATATTTAGTAGAGGAGACTGTTGGAATGAGCTGTTTTTAAATGATGTTGCTTAAATTACAAGTGGATAGTTCTGTGGAAATTACAATCCCTTTCTTCACTAAGAATTCAATTGTTTTTTCTTTCCCACTTCCGAGAGGAGAAACAGTGATTCATTCTATGTCGTTGGTACATACTAGCTATTTTTGATTAATTTTTCTATGTTGTTGAATGTTTAGCAAATTGTATGTTCATCATTGTATTACTTGACAGTAAACTATATTGCTAAATGAGACTTTAGAGAGGGTTTCTTTTTTATTACTTTTTATGGTTGACTGATTTTACGTTTGGTTTAAAACTCTTGCTCTTTTTGTTTTAAACTGTTTTTGGAAAATCTTCATGAAATATTTCACATATCTTCCTTCCTTGGTACAGTAGACATATAACTGTTTCTTTGAAAATTCTGCAGTATCTTGGGTTTGATATGATGTCACTAAACAATGATATGTCATCACTGTGGAAGGTACAGGAATTTAAACTTTATCTCCTTGAATATGGAATTAAGAAGGAAGCTGCGTGCTTCCATAGATATCTTAATGTTTAATTCTTAATTGTAGATGTAGAAATAAAAGCATTTAATTATCATATGTATGTAATGTACTTGCTGAGTTGTGCTTGCTCTTCTTTCTTTTTTATATTCTTTGTTCTTCCCTCTTAGAGTTGTTTCTTTTTTTTCCCCTGCAATTTTGTTTAATTTCTGGACCATTCCATATTTTGCTAAATTTGGTTTTCGTTTCTGGGCCCTGTGCTTATAAACTTCTATATAGTAAGTACTTGTTGTTAAAATAATATATTTTTTTCTAGAAATTCTCTTTATTGTGCTCTTAAATCAGCAGTGTTCTGGGTACCTGGACCACATTATGTAGGTCTCTCTTTCCTAAGGTGTGTGTGTTTTTTCTTTTTTTTTCCCCCCTCTTTTTTCTCTCTCCTTGAAGTTTTTTTTTTTTTTTTTTTTTTCTTTTTTTCTCCCAATTGTTACTCTAGGCTTATCTTGAAGTTCAGTATAAAAATAACCTCGTAAAACATTTCATTGTGATTACTGAAATATTGTTGAGGATATTCTCTGTATTCTGCAATGCCTTCTGTATAAGGACCTCAGGGAGAAAGTTGTGCAGCCAAGAATAATTGTATGTTTGTCTAAGCTTTTAGTCTGTTTTTATTACCTGGGTGCTGTAATTGTTCACTAGGTTTCTGTTTTCCTATTGACATCTGGAAGGTTAGCGCTAAGCTTGTGGATCTTTTTGTTGTACCTTTTTAATAGCTTCATTTTGTTTCCCTATTTTCATGTTTTTATTTCTGGTTGAATTTATGCTAACCTGTGTTTTGACTAATAGTCTCCTGAAGTCTGTTTCAGATCAAGATTGGGTAAAAATAAACTATAGATGCAGTTCAGTGACACTAAAGCACTTATTTTAATTTTGGATGGTCTTGATTGCAGTGAGTTTTCTCACCTTAGGGAAATTTTTTTTTTTTTTTTTTTTTTTTTTGATACCAAGTCTTGCTCTTGTTGCCCAGGCTGGAGTGCAGTGGCGCACTCTTGGCTCACTGCAGCCTCTGCCTCCCAGGTTCAAGCGATTCTGCTGCCTCAGCCTCCTGAGTAGCTAGGATTACCAGGCCGAGACGGGTGGATGACGAGGTCAGGAGATCGAGACCATCCTGGCTAACACGGTGAAACCCCATCTCTACTAAAAATACAAAAAATTAGCCGGGCATGGTGGCGGGTGCCTGTAGTCCCAGCTACTACAATAAGTTGAGATTGCGCCACTGCACTCCAGCATGGATAACAGCGAGACTCCGTCTCAAAAATAAATAAATAAATAAATAAAATAAATTGTAACTCTTACTTGAATTTATTAAGAATGTACAGATGATGTTGCCAAAGTGGCAATCAAATTGGTTTGTTATTTTTTACTTTTTATGTGTGTTTGTTTGTATGTATATATTTGAGGCAGAGTCTCGTCTGTCACCCGGGCTGGAGTTCAGAGGTGTGATCTCAGCTTATTGCAGTCTCTGCTTCCCAGGTTCAAGTGGTCTTCCTGCCTCAGCCTCCGGAGTCGCTGGGACTACAGGTGTGCACCAAACACCTGGCTATCATTTTTCTACTCTTTAGCATTTCAGAGAGTGGTGGGTTGAGAGGAACATCACCCAGGATACCCAAGTCTTCTCAGCTGAACCCTTCTCTGCTAAAAACTAGCTGTAGGACTAACCATGTAACCATTTTTCTAATTAAAGTGAGGGAGCTGACCCTACGTGACCTTTAAGTCTCAACTGCTTTGAAATGTGACTATTTATCTTTAAATAACATGAATGGAACTGTTCTCATCACCATTTTTTGCATTGAGGGAAGCTGAGGCAAAGGACTTAGCAAAGCACTGGTATAACTTGAAACAAAACAGATATCTTGACTTGTGACTTAAAGCTTTGGTTCTTTTAATACCTTCATTTCTTTGGTTTATTTACTTTTCATAGTCCATTAAAGTGATTATTGTATTTCTTGATGTATGGGATAGAAATGTGGGAATAATTTAATTGTATTCTTACAGAATTTACTTCACAGCTGAGTAAACTTTCATTTGTTGAACTACCTTTGATTTAATGCCCCTTGGCTTTTCTCCTAATCTGCACATGACGTCCGGTGGCAGAAATAGGAACTTGTGTTTTTTTCTTCTATTCCCTTCTCATTTTTTTCCTGAGAAGACATGTAGGTAGTGAAAATTATTCTTAGTGCTTGTTGTGGGATTCTGAAGAAAGGAACTTAGGCATCAGGAATTTGGGGGTTACCCATTTACCTTAGATAGAGTTACTATAGTGTTTTCTGCTACCTTTTGATTGTTGTTTTTGTTCTCTGAAGTGAACGTACTCTTTTATGGTAGTGTAAGTCATATAAGAAGTACTTAGTAAATGTGTAAGACACAAGAGATAACAGATGAATAAGCTAAGTTTCTATCCTCAAGAAGTTTAAAGAGTGAAGGGAGTGAAGAACTTAGTAAGACAAAGATGAATGTTTAGAACAGTGTCTGGTACTAGGCAATGTTAGAAATGAGTCTTGAAGGATGGCAAATATTTTGATAGACAGTTTTCTTTTGGTTGTGACCTTCTGAGAGGTCAGTATAGGCAGAAGGCACAAGGCACACAGAGAAGACAAGTTGAAAGGTACAGGGCTTTGGTGGCTCCGTGGGAATGGGATATGTTGAAGACATAGTAGTATAGGTACAGATGATAAATGTACTGTGAGAAGAAAGAGAGATAATTCCAGAAATGATGTAGAGGTAAACTGAATGGGACTTAATAACTGATGTGTGGGGTCAGTTACGGGAGGGATCATCATAGGTGATTGAATTTTCAAGCCTGGCTGACTATAGCAGTAGATAAAGGTTACCAGAAGCATTTCAGTACTGTTTGCAAAATAACCTTAATAGCTTGTGAGAGTCCAGGTTCTTTACTAGAGTCTCAAGAATGAAGTTTTCCATATTCCTTACAAGTTCCAGCAAGTGTTAAAAATGAGGAAATGGCTGGGTGCAGTGGCTTGAGCCTGTAATCCCAGCTCTCAGGAGGCTGAGACAGGAAGATGGGTTGAGCCTAGGAGTTCAAGGCTTGGGTAAGCTATGATCGTGCCACTAAACTCCAGCATAGGCAACAAAGTGAGACCCTGTCTCTCAAAAAATAAAAAACAATGAGGAAATCAGCTTCCAAATAATCTTCTATAAACAGGGGGAGGAGCTGATCTGTACAGAGACCTGAAAACCTTCATTGGAGGAGTTTGGATTTGATTAATTCATTCATTAAATCTACATTGAATGCCTGCTACACATGCTGGGATGCTAGGGATACAGTGGTGAGTAAGAAAGATACAATCCTTGTCTTGCACTCATGGGGAATATAGACTAGAGAGAGATTAATATTTAAGCAGGTAATTACATGGATGATGATATATTTATGATTGTTTTGGGTGCTACAGGGACAAAGTTCAGAGTGATCTCTGAGGGTGCATATTGGATATATTTAGTCAGCATGTGGTGGGGATGTGATGGTGAGTCTTCTGAAGGAAGTGACATGTAAGCTGAGACCTGAAGGGTAAGAGGGAATGGGGCTTTGCTGCTGATTAAGGAAACAGGACATGCTAAGGTCCTGGAAATGGAAGGTGCTTGACTCTCTCAAAGAACAGAGCAAAGTTTAGTGTATTTTATGAGTAGCGAGAAGTGAGACCAGAGAGGTAGCTAGTTGCCAGATCATACAGATGGCCTTGTTGATTACATAAAGTTAAAATTTTTATTATTAAGCCATTGACATGACTTAACATGATTTGTATTTTTCAAACCCCGCTTGTGTGGAAAAGGGGAATAGAGGTGAATTTAGGCTAACCAGTTAGCTGAATAGTGGACTCAGCTTTTGGCAGGAAAGATTGAAGGTAATTGGTTATTGGAAGTAGGGGTAATATGAGGGCTTGTGACTGACTGCATGTGGTGAGCAAAAGGAAAGAGGTGCCATGGGTGATTCCCAGATTTTTGTTTAGCAGGGGTAACTACATTGGGTGGATGTGTCAAGATGGAGAAGGAGCAGATGAGGTAGGCATTCATTAATTTTTATTTAAATATTTTCATCTGTTGGGTATACCTGGAGTGTCCTGTGCAGAGCCCCGGATTAGGCTCTGTCAGTGTGATAAAACAAATAGATTTAACTAGAAAAGGGAAGGCATGGGGCCACATTCTATTTTAAATGGATGGTACTTTAATTCATTTCCCTGCCTCCCTAAACGTGGACCAAAGTGGACTAGATTATTTTGCAAGCTGGGTAGAAATTCTTGCCTAAGGCCATGTCCTTTCATGTTTACCAATGAATTATCTTTTTCCAATTTTCTGTTGTGCATCTGGGAAAATTACGCTTACATATCCAATGTAAAGAAAACATTGAGTTTATATAGATTTGAAACCAAGGGGGTTTAGTATATAATAAACATAAGTCTGGCTCTGTCACCCAGGCTGGAGTGCAGTGGCCGGATCTCAGCTCACTGCAAGCTCCGCCTCCCCGGTTTACGCCATTCTCCTGCCTCAGCCTCCCGAGTAGCTGGGACTGCAGGCGCCCACCACCTCGCCCAGCTAGTTTTTTAGTAGAGACGGGGTTTCAACGTGTTAGCCAGGATGGTCTTGATCTTCTGACCTCGTGATCCGCCCATCTCGGCCTCCCAAAGTGCTGGGATTAACAGGCTTGAGCCACCGCGCCCGGCCAACGTAAGAAGAAATCTTAACCAGTTTTGAGTCTTACTAGTTAAGGCTTTGTGAAAACTGTATCCTGTTTGATTTTACATTTCTGTAAGTGTGAAAAAAGGTTTTTTGCACCATGGTAGACAAAATTGCTTTGAAATTATTTTAAGTCTGATGAAAGTTTCTGTAGGGTCTGCTCTGCAAACAGAATATACTGAAAATTTGCTGTTAAATTGTGAATGTTGTGGTTTGCTCTGGCAGCCTATTTAGTAGCAGTGTAGTAATCGTGTAGATTATATTCAGAACTCAGGTGAGAAGAATTGTAGAGAAAATTGTTTTGGGGGCGGGGGAAATGGGGAGATTGGGGAATGGCAACCAGAGAGAGGTGTCATAGTTCATTTAAAATCATGTTCTTTTAAGTTGTTTTACTTAGGCCTAATAGAATAGAGGGCATGTGCCAGGGAATTGAACACCTTTGTATGTGTAGTGCCATTTTCTTGCTCTCCCTTTAATTGCAGTTTCAGCACTGTTTGTTTCTCTGGTACTTGCCAGAGATGTATCCTGGGAAGAAACAGGGTGGCAGAGTTTAGAGCCTTTGGGACTGAATTAGTCTGAAACCTGAGAACCCAGGAGGATTTTGACCGAACAACTGATTTGCGTGAGCTAGGAAGCGACGTTTTTTGTTTGTTTGTTTGTTTTTTTTGAGACAAGAGTCTCGCTCTGTCGCCCAGGCTGGAGTGCACTGGCATGATCTGGGCTCACTGCAAGCTCTGACTTCCGGGTTCACACCATTCTCCTGCCTCAGCCTCCCAAGTAGCTGGGACTACAGGCGTCCACCACCATGCCCGGCTAATTTTTTGTATTTTTTTTTTTTTTTTTTTTAGTAGAGATGGAGTTTCATCATATTAGCCAGGATGGTTTCTATCTCCTGACCTCGTGATCCGCCCGCTTCGGCCTCCCAAAATGCTGGGATTACAGGCATGAGCCACCGCGCCCTGCCGGAAACAACGTTTTTAACCAACTTTGCCTAATCAGACAACAGAGTTGAGACATCCTGGTAGAGAAATAATAGCCTACATATGTTGAATTGTTTTTAGCTCTTTAGCTTTTTACAAATTTAGTTTATGTAATCCAACAGTACAATGAGATAGATAATTTTAATTTTACAGACTCAAACTGCGGAACTGAAAGTTTAAGTAATGTCACACAGCTAATAAGAGATCAAGACAATAATCTAGGCTCTTTACCTATCTCCTGGGCATAAGCACTAGCTTTTTTAGTGGAAACAGAATCAGATTGTTCATTAGATTTGATTGATGAAAAGAGGTCTGTTTGGACAAACGAAGGCAGGATGGTGCACTTCCGGGTTCTTCTTCACCACCAACTCTTCCCGTGTGTGCGAGAATGCAGCTGACGCCCGGGAAGGTGCAGATTAATCAGGCATGCACCAGGTGATGTCAATCCGAGGAGACCAAGATTTACCTGGTGGCACCTGCGGAGCGACCCCCCTCCCCCGACATGCCCGTGCCCGGCCTATTGCCCTTCCACTCCTAGAAAAGTCGCTCCCAGCAGATGCGCCGGTGTGGGCTTTCTCATCCCCCACTCTTATGGGGACTGTATTAGAAACTCCCCCCCCCCCGCCCCCCGCTCCGGTCCCTGAAGCTAGATGACCAAAGAATAAATTTGCAGTTTTGCTTTTAGCCTTGCCTACTCGCTGGTTCTTTTGTGCCCACTCTGGTGGTCTTAGAAAAACAAATCAAGGCCCACCAACCATCATGTAAAATATGGCGTTTATGTTTATATTCAAAAGACTATTATAAATTAATTTGGTAATACGTATTTTTTGAGGAAAGGTATAATGGCCATGTGTATCTTAACCAAATACATCCTTAAGCCTACAATACCCTATTACCCATTTTCTTTTGTGGAGTAGAAGTTGGATGGGTTATATGGGCGTGGTGCCTCTCTCCTGTAATCCTAGCACTTTGGGAGGCCAAAGCGTGCAGATCTCTTGAGCCCAGGCGCTCTAGAGCAGCCTGGGTAACATGGCAAAACCCCTTCTCTACAAAAAAAAATAGCCAGGTGTGGTGGCATGAGCCTATAGTCCCACCTTACATGGGGGGCTGAGGTAGGAGGATTGCTTTGAGCCTAGGAGGTTGCAGCGAACTGAGATTGTGCCACTGCACTCCAGCGTGAGTAGCAGAGACCTTGTCTTAAGAAAAGTTGGATGGGACATTTTGCTAGGGCGGACAACATCTAGGAAGTGGTTGGAGTTATTTTTTTAAAAAAGGAAGAAAAGAAAGGAATTAGTATTTATTGATCACACCTTTGTGTATGTTAGGTGGTTTAGGTTTGGTGTCTTTAAATCTTCCTTATGATGATACCCCATTTTACAGTTGAGACCCAAGACTATAGATATGTTAAATGATTTGCTTGTGGTCATACACGTTCTGTCTTCTGAATGGAAGATAACTCCAGGAACTGATTGGTAGAGGGCAGAAAAAAGATTCTGTTTTGAGAAACGGAGCAGCCTGAAGGCACATACCTTTGCTGTTTGCTGTAACTCCTTTAGACAGCTCTCTGACCACACAGTACGTGGGTGGACACCAGCATTGACCAGGAGGGACGGTGGAAAGTTTAGTTTTCCTTTACATAATAAACAGTCCAGTGAAGTGAACTATTTAAGTTTTTTCCCTATCAAATGGCTAAATTAAACATTTTTGACATTCGAAAGGGATGATTTATATCTTATGTGGAAAAGCCCCAAACAGCTATTTCCCCAGTCGCTGGAAAAAGAGCTCTTTTGAGATATGAAGGTATTTTATATTCTTTCTCCATTATTCTTACCTTGTGCTTACAGGTGAATTGTAAGCATGTGCTTTGTGTTTAGTATTTTCCTCAAGAAAACTCTTGCTGGTAAGTCTAGTTACCATAGAACTTAAAAGGATATTGAAAAAATAGTTGAGGACTATCCTGATTGGTTTTCATCCAGTTAGTCTGCTTTTGTGTCATTTCAGTGTCTGAGTAGGTGGTTTGTGATTAACATTTCACATGTTATTTTTATTGATTTTGTGAATACCAGAAAACTGGCAGGATGAACTAGAAGTTATTTTTCTTAGCATTTGTGGTATTAGTACTGAACGGGGAGTAATAGAATAGGAAGCATTCTGGACAACTGTTGAGAATTGTTACATTTTGTCTTCCTAGGCTTGAAAAATTAGGATTGTACCTTTTGGAAAAATCCTGCTTGTTGTTTTGTGGTGGGACCAGGCTGTGATGGGAAAGGCTGTTGTCATAGGCATAGGCAGGCCTTTTGCTTTGCTGAGGTACAGTGAGCAGCCCGGTGACCCTCGTCCATGTAGCCTGCATTGCATGCAATTTCCACAGAGTCCATAGAGTTAGTGCAAAGCTCCAGCAGGCCCGCTCACCTGCTTTTCTCATGAGGCAACATGGGACCAGTGTGTCCCTGTAGTAACTTTAATTTTTTGTTGTGTTCACTTATTGTAGTGAAAAAAAAATCTGAGCGTAAGGTTCTGAGTGGACCTGGAAAGGGGTGGGTGTTGTGAGAGACTGAAGACAAAGGCCTGTAACAGATGGGTGTCTTTTTAGCTTAATCAAGCTGTTGCTGGAGTGTTATGCTTCAGAAATAAGTCCCCTGGCTGGGTGTGGTGGCTCATGCCTGTAATCCCAGTACTTCGGGAGGCCAAGGCAGGTGGATCACTTGAGGTCAAGAGTTTGAAACCAGCCTGGCCAACATGGTGAAACCTCGTCTCTACTAAAAAGACAAAAATGAACTGGGTGTGGTGGCGGGTGCCTGTAATCCCAGCCACTCGGGATGCTGAGGGACGAGAATTGCTTGTACCCGGGTGGTGGAGGTTGCAGTGAGCTGAGATTGCACCACTGCACTCCAGCCTCGGTGACAGAGCGAGACTCAGTCTCAAAAACAAACAAAACAAAAAATACAAAAATTAGCCTGGCGTGGTGACACATGCCCGTAATCCCAGCTACTTGGAAGGCTTGAGGCACAAGAATCTCTCGAACCTGGGAGGCAGAGGTTGCAGTGAGCCGAGATCGATCGTGCCACTGCACTCCAGCTGGGCGACTGAGAGAGACTGTCTCAAAAAAAAAAAAGTCTCTAGTGGAAAACAAAAATTTAACCCAATTCCCCCAACCCCTCTCCACCCAAAAAAGCAAAACAATAAAAAAGTTTTGTTATTCTTGCTTTTTTAAAAAGCAAAATAAAATTCTTTCATTATTTCCCAGAAATAGTTGATTTTAAAACTATTGCAGATTATAAAGTTCATTTATGTAGAACAAATAAGGTACTTAGTGCCTTTTGCACTGTCAAATGTCAAAGGCAGAATTTCAATTATGGCTTTTTAGGTGCATAAAGTTAACATAGTTGAATACTTCATTGATTCATTTAGTTGCCTTTCATAGAATTTTACTCCAAGAACAAAAAGATCTGGGGTTTTTCGTAAAATTTTCTTCAGATCTTGAGAGTTTTCAGCTGAATTGCTGCAACTATTCTTTCTCTAGATTTCCAACTGGGCGAAAATGTTTTTATTTTTAAATTGGCACTCTCCCAGCAGGTTTTTCCACCAAGTATTCTTTGGGCACACCCTGTGCATAGTGAATTTTTCAAGATGCTTATTCAAAAGGCTTGGAGGACAGGCCGGTCTTTTCTTTGTAAGATGGAAACAGAATGAAGCTTGCTTAAGACTCATTTTGCTTCTGCCCAGCTGTATATGAGCTTGATCTCATGCAAATATGCTCAAGCATTACCAGAAGTAATTTGACTTAATAGTGTAAGTAAAAAGGCTAATTTTGTATTTGCAGGCAGTTTGCTTAGTGCAATAGGTGACCTCCCAATTGAGAATTCTTAATTTGTTCTCAATGATAACTTGATAGTAAGCAGGTCTCAGGTCCAAGAGTTGAGAAATGTGAGGTGACTTTGAAATTTTCAAGGTAATTGTACATTCAAGACCATTGACATGGTATGTATATATTTGGCTTTACATTTTATTAGGTGCTGAGGTTGTCATTTCCATAGTGTCCAAAGCAATGTTAGATTATTTAAGCTTCCATGGTTTACTGATGGTATTACTAGATGAGATAAATGCCTTTAATTTCATCCTTGCATGGTAAGATTGGCTGACTAATTTATGGAAGGATAAGGTACAGAATTGCTCATGGGTGTTTCCTGGCAGGCCAGCCTTCCAAGAGCAATAGCTTATGTTTGTTCCTTTAATAAATAGTACTTAAACAGTGATCAGAGGAGTTACCATAGTTGGTAATCTGAATGGAAACTAAAATGTGTCATCATTGAGGGTAGTCAAAAGTGTCCTTATGGCAGTCCTAGAAAAGGAGTTCCAGAATTTTCCGAGCAGAGAAAAATATAAACATTTTCAAGGTTCTAATTATTTGGAGACTAGCCTTTCAGGATCATTTATTATCAAGATGAACCTTGCCACCAAAAGGCAAGGAAACACTTCTCTGGTGGTTAGATCAGGAATGATGAAAACGCTTAAGAAGAATTGAAAACTTGGTTCTTGTCTTCAATTAGTAATTTACGTGACTGATTTTTTGTTGTTGTTGTTTGAGATAGAGTCTCCCTCTGTCACCCAGGCTGGAGTGCAGTGGTGTGATCTCGGCTCAGCGCAACCTCCACCTCCCCGGTTCAAGCGATTCTCCTGCCTCAGCTTCCTGAGTAGCTGGGATTTCAGGTGTGAGCCACTGCTCCCAGCTTTCCCCTCCACTTTCCAGTAGAAAAGGAAGCATTAAAATTAGACATTGTGGGCCGAGCTCCTTGCGAGCATCCCTTGAGCCCAGGAGTTCTAGACCAGAATAGGCATCATAGCGAGACCCTGTCTCTGTTTCATTTTAGTATTGAAAAACAATAAAAATTGAAAAACAAGAATTAGGCATTGTGTACTAAGTATTAGATACATGGTACAGCCATTAAATGCTGAAATCTTAGAAGGAAGGAGTGGTTGGAAGGAAGGAGTGACTGCTGTGGGCTAAGGTGATAGGGAGACCTGAGAAGAGATGGATCTAGAGTTAGGAGTTTACATTCCAGTGTGGGAGTTCTCCATATAAACACTATCAGATATTGACTTTCTAGATGATCTGGAGTATTCTTTCTTAATGTTTTTTTGAGACAGAATCTCGGTCTGTTGCCCAGACTGGAGTACAGTGGTGCCATCTCAGCTTACTGCAACCTCTGCCTCCTGGGTTCATGGGATTCTCCTGCCTCAGCCTTCCAAGTGGCTGGAATTACAAGCATGAGCTACCACGCCCAGCTAAATTTGTATTTTTAGTAGAGGTGGGATTTCACCGTGTTGGTCAGGCTGGTCTCGAACTTTTGACCTCCAGTGATCCACCCACCTTGGCCTCCCGAAAGTGTTGGGATTACAAGTGTGAGCCACTGTGCCCGGCTATCTGCGTATTTTTAAACTGCTTAGGAGGAGAAGCTTTTTTCTGATATTTACAAGATTTTCCCCTGAACTTTTGTCATGTGATTAATAGCTATCAAAAGAAAGGATTGTTCTTAGACTATCTTTTCTTTTTAGAGACAGAGTTTCACTCTGTCACCCAGTTTGGGGTGCAGTGGCGTGATAGTAGCTTTCTGCAGCCTAAGACTCCTGGACTTAAGTGATCCTCCTGCGTCAGCCTCCCGAAGTGTTGATATTATAGGTGTGAGCCACTGTACTTAGCCTATAATATCTTTTAAATGTTTTTTTTTTCCAATAGATTGTAGGAACTAGAGTGTGTTATTCTCCTTTTCTATGTTTATGTGGTTTTTCCAAAAATGAATTTTTTTAGGCAGGTTTTCTTAACAGAGGCACCATTAACCTTTTGGGTCTAATAATTATTTGTCATGGGAAGCTATTCTGTGCACTGTAAGGATGTCTGGTGGCATCTCTGGTCTCTATTCCCTAAATGCCAGTAGGACCATCCCTCACCCTAGTTGAGACAAGATTTTTCCAGACTTTATTATATGTGCCCTTTTGGGGGTTGGGGTAAGGTCAAAATAATCCCCAATGCTGGGAGCAGCTTTTCACACCTGTAATCCCAGCACTTTGGGAGACCAAGGTGGGCGAATCACTTGAGGCCAGGAGTTCGAGACCAACCTGGCCAACATGGCGAAATCCTGTCTCTACTAAAAGTACAAAAATTAGCCGGGCATGGTCACACACACCTGTAGTCCCGGCTACTTGGGAAGTTGAGGCAGGAGAATCACTTGAACCTGGGAGGTGAAGGTTGCTGTGAGCCGAGATCATGACACTACAGCCTGGGCGAAAGAGCGAGACTCCGTCTCAAAAAAAAAAAAAAAAATCCCTGGCTGAGAACTATTGGATTAGGTTCTCCAGTACCTATCTTTGAGGGAGAAAGGATGTTACCATCAACTTTTCTGAATGCCAGGAATGCCTTTTTGTATAGTTATTCCACTTAATATTTTATAGCATATTTTAATTGTACAGTAAGCATTGTGTCTCTTATGGTAAAGAAACTAAAATTGAGGGATTAGGCTGCTTGTGGTGGCTTACATCTGTAATCCCAGTACTTTAGGAGGCCAGGACTTTGAGACCAGTGTGGTCAACATAGCAAGACCCCATCTCCATTAAAATAATCATAAAATAATAAAAGGGAAAGATTAAATCTGGAGATGGCATCGTATAAACCATGTACAATATGGGTTACCTCTGCTCTGATTGTTTACTCCTTCCCCCCACCACACCCTCTCATTTCTTTGTCCCAGCTCTAAGAAAAGCATACAATATCCTTTTCCTGTATTCTGGTACTGTTTAAGGCTTTGCAGTGAAGATGGTTTGGTGAGTCAGACCACCTTTAAAGAGGAAATTCTACCCTTCCCTTCATTCTCTCTCTTTTTATAAATTGTGGTGAGAGCCCGGGCACGGTGGCTTAGGCCTGTAATCCCAGTGCTTTGGGAGGCCGAGGCATGGGGGGATCGCTTGAGTTCAAGGAGTTCGAGACCAGCCTGGGCAACATGGTGACACCCATCTGTACAATAAGCCACAAGAAATGAGCTAGATGTTGTGGTTGATGCCTGTAGTCCCAGCTACTTGGGAAACTGAGATGGGAAGGTCACTTCAGCCTAGGAGGTCGAGGCTGAAGTGAGCATTACAACTAGAAATTCTTGAAGTGCCACCCTGACAGGGGAATATCCTCCTAAGGGACAAGTCAGGATGTTAGCATTTCCCCACCTCCCTCATTTCCAGTAACATCTAATTTAAGTATGTGGATATGCCGGTCAGCTTTCCACAGCTTAGCTGGGGTAGAGTGAGGTGTGTGAGCCACTGCTTTTGTTCTTACTTGTCTTTTTTCCCTTACTTTTGTACTCCCACTCCTGCCAAACTAGACATCGTTTTATCCTGGTGTGTTCATTAACCTCTACTCCAAAAGTTGTGTGGTTAAGGGAGTGAGGTCGATTTCAAAATGCTGCATCTGATTTAGAGGGGGGTATAGTTGAGTGAAGAACTAGGCACTGAAGCAGCAGCTCATGAGGGGAGTATTTTCTCTTTAAAGCCCTTACATATCAAGGCATCTGGTGTTCATGAAATAGTCTCTTGTGCTGTTCGACTTTTTTGCTCTTATGTTACCTGACTTAGACAACTCCTAGGGCTGCTTTTTCCCTCCACATTGCAATTCCTTCAGGGTCAGATTGTCTTAAACTTTCTCTTTTTTGTATTGATACTTTGTTTTTGTTTGTTTGTTTGTTTGTTTGTTTTTGTGGTGATTCTCATTTCTCCAAAGGTAATGGAGTGAGGGGACTCAGACTTTTTCTGGTTTGGTAATCTAGTGTATAAATGACCTGGTCTCTTGATGGTTCGTGAAATCTTTAACTCCTTCACCTCCAAGTAGCCAACCCTTCCATGTAGTCTTCATTTCCTCTATACTAGTATTCTGTTCCTGTTACATAAAAGTCATGTACACGAAAACGTTTTGTAAAGAGCCAGTGGGGTTTTGTATCCCGTGCTGTTCTGTTCATCTCTAGCCCACATTTTGGGAATATGTTTCTGTGGCTTCATTTATATATTTACTAGTTAATCCCAGAACATTTATTTCCACAGGCTTTTGATGAAAGATAAAGTTACTAATAAGAGTGTACTATTTTACCAAGTAAAACGACATAGAAAGCTAAAGCTTTCCTTGTGCCCATCTTTCTAGAAGGGAAATTTTAAAGAGGGCTTTTCCAACTCTAGTAGTTTTATAGTTATTCCTGTGTCCTAAACCTGATCTTGCCCCACAACTAAAATGCGTTGATGAACTGTGTACCTGCATGTATTTCTTTGTTTGCACTTTTCTTACTAAATTAACTTACTCAACAAAGAAACTGAATAATACTTCAAAAAAATATCCTTGCAATATTTCCAGGAAGTCAAGCCACAGAGGCTTCATAGCTAGGAGTATGGCTTTCTTCCCCAAGCCCTTTAGATTTTAAAAAATACTGCTTTAAGTTTGAAATGTTTTATGTCAGATGTGCTTATGACCTGGTGCTTCTGTGTCAGCAGATATCTCCATGCAGCCAAGAATAAAGAAAGAAAGGGATAGATGGAATGAGTTCCACGGTGATTCTAAGTATCCAGGAATAATTTAAAATTATTTATCACTATGGATTTAAGCATCTGGATTTATTTATTTTACAGATACTTAGCATTTTGTTGTTTTGCTCTCTATCTTGCTAATCACTTTTTTAAAAGGGCTACTTGGATGAAGGTATAAAAACTAGTAACTTATGAAACCCTAGGTTAGTATCAGTGAATTGGCTTATTACTCAATGTTTGCTTGTTTGACTTCAAAAAGAAAACAATTTGCCACCTGTGTCAGTCTGACACCTGCTCTTTTCAAACCCTTTTGGCATGATCTAAATAAATCTCTGAAACTCCCCCTCCCTCTTTCTCTCTCCTTTGTGTCTGTTGTCAGTATTAGTTTCACCTGAATTCAGGGCCTGTCATCCTGTGTAACAGTTGAGGCTAAATGAGGACATTAATTGGTGGAAATGTGTTGCTTCAAAGGCATTTTTAGCAATAAAACTACAAAGAGCTTCATAGTTGCAATATAGCTCTTGGTTCATCTTCAAAAAGTATTCTGTTGTTTTCTTGATAGTTTTAGGTTTTTATAAGTAACGTATTAAGAAGTGAATGTCTGAAATACATTGTTTTAAGTGAACGATGTTATTTGTATTCTAGGAGTAAGCTCTAAAATCTCAATGTCAGGTTAGTATTTAAGTGGAGGTAGAGCTACTAGTTTTTGTTTAACATGTTTTTATGATACAGAATTACTCAGGAACTTGTATATTGATGTTTGCCAGCAATGCCAATTCCTTCAAAATTCGTAGTTTTCAATTTTTGTTTTCTCTCACTGTAAGGACCTCTGAGGACTCTCAGCCAGTTAACATTAGTTGTGTTCAAATTGCATGGTTCTCAACTTTTGCTATACACTAGAATCACCTGGGTAATTTTTTAGAAGTCCTGTGGTTGTAACACAGATGAGAAAAAATATACCCTCTGGGATGGGATCCAAGCATCTGTATGTCTAAAATTCACCAGGAGATTCCATGGTGTAGCCAAAGTCATAAATCACTGGTCTAGGATGTTTTTGAGATTAGGGACCATTTAAAGAAAAGCTGTAGACTTTCCTTCCAGAAACTTGGATATTAATGATTCCCTAAAGCTCCAAATTAAGAACCTCTGTTCTAGGAGTAGCCTCAACATGCTAGATTTAATTGGAAGCAGCTGGCTTAAGAAATTATGTAAGTTGCAATGATGAATATTTCTTGTCACTCACAAATATGTTATTCATCAATTTAAAAATTAATATGTATCAAGTACTCGGTGTGTTCCAGGCATGATTTTAGTTACAAGGAGTACAGCAGCCAATAAGATATTACTGTTTTCAGGGAGTTTTATCCTAATAGGGAAGACAGATAACAAGGGAATAATGACCGAAGGCTAGTTAACAAGTGCTATAAAGAGATATAAAACGAAAGAGCCTAAGGAGATTGAAAGTGCTGGTTATGGGAGACAGATGTCTATATTAAATAGGGTGGTCAGGGAAAGCCTCTCTGAGGAGGTGACAGTTTGAACGAGATCTATATGAAGTGTGTGAGCAAGACCTGTGAAGATCTTGAGGAAGAGCATTAAAGGTAGGAGAACACTTGCAAAGGCCCTAAGATAGGACTGAGCCCGGTTTGTTGGATTTTCATCAGGAAGCCCAGGGTGGCAGGAGCATGCATGGTGAACCAGGTATAGAATGAGTGGTAGGAGATGAGATCAGGAAGCCCTGTAGGCTGTTGTAAGCATCAATGTTTTAATTTTAATTTGGTAGAAACTTAGTTATAACTCATTCTTAAATATTTAGCTTTATGCTTAAAATAATTTAGAAATAACCTTGGACTTCCATCTTTTTAGAGATAGCTGGAAGGTTAGCACTCAGTATGTTGTATTCTCTGTGAAAGGATCTACGGTAGACTGAACTTGTCTATGTTACGAGACCATTCATGTCTTTATTCTTTATATTCATAATGCTGAACACAGGATGTGCAACAGTTTTTTTTTTTTTTTTTTTTTTTTTGGTGGCAGAATAGGGATCTTGCAGTTAACGTAGCTGTTCTTAAATTTCTATTTATAAAAGCCATAATGCATAATAATTTACTGTAGTAGTTATTCCTAGTTTTCCCAGGTAGTCAGTGGTTACATCTGTTTCACAAGATAAGGAAGGAAGCAGAAATTTAACAACAATGGCCGAATCAGGATGTCAATCTTGTCCTTTTTTCCTTTCCTCACTTTGCCATGCTGCCCTCTGGGTAATAAGATGGAGACTAATTTTTGAAGGCTTAATTTATTGAGCCAGTGTCATTAGTTTTTAGATAACATTTTAATACAGAATAAGTGTGTCTTGGGCTTATTAACAGTACTATGTTATTTAAAGAATTTTAGTTGTAGGAATATTTTCTTTGAAACAATAATACCTGTTTTTTAATCTCTTGATTGTAAAGTGCTGTGGGAAATACAGAGAAGACTTGTAAATAGATTCTGCCCACAGGCTTAGGGGATCTAAGATATAATTCACTGTGGTAAAAGATAAAAAGCAATCATTGTCACAAAAGATACAGATTAAGTGCCATAGAAGTTCTGCTGAAGAATTATTTCTGGGTAAAGGGAAGGAGACTTCTTAGAGGATAGATGGAATTTAGTTCTAGATGGTAGTGTGGGAAGCAAGGGAGATGTAGATGTTTAGAGGGAAAGAGGAAAGGACATTCTGTATACACATTGAGCAAAGGTTTGGAATTAGAGCAGTATAAGGAGCCACAATCATGTAATACAGTTTGGAATCTAGTATGGGAAAAAGGAAATGACCAAGGATAATGAAGATTATATTCATGGAGGAAGCCTTTGGGTATCAGGCCAAGGAATGTTAAGTTCTATTTCTTTTTGGTAAGGAAAGGTGACTTTTATTTTTATTATTTTTATTTTTTGAGACAGAGTCTTGCACTGTCGTCCAGGCTGGAGTGCAGCAGTGCGGTCTCAGCTCACTGCAAGCCCCACCTCCCGGGTTCACGTCATTCTCCTGCCTCAGCCTCCCGAGTAGCTGGGACTACAGGCGCCCGCCACCGTGACTTTTTTTTTTTTTTTTTTTTTTGTATTTTTAGTGAAAACGGGGTTTCACCACGTTAGCCAGGATGGTCTCGATCTCCTGACCTCTTGGTCCACCTGCCCCGGCCTCCCAAAGTGCTGGGATTACAGGCTTGAGCCACCCTGCCCGGCCTTAATGTTTAAATTCTAATCCTTAAGATGTGACACAACTGATTTATGTTCGTCCTCTCCCAGTTATCTTCAAATCATGGGACTGGCGGTCTTAAAAACTGCTTTCTTTTGAGGGAACAGTTGTTGAGAAGAATCATGTAATGATGTATTAGCTTGTCTGTTTGGTACACTATTTGCTGTCAGAACTGTTAAATAGAAATAAAATTTCCACCACAGTGGAATAAAAATAAGCTGTTTATTGCTTCCTGTGTGTCAAAACTGTGTTAATCACTTTTCATAAACCATCGTCTTTGAAGTCTTATAACTTTTCTATGAAGTAGGATGTTTGTATCCCTACCTCCTCTGTTTTACCATTGGGAAAACCAGGTCCCAGAGCAAGTAACCACACAAGTTCCATAGCTACCAAGGCCAAGGTTATTTCTACCCTGAACACACATCTTTAAATTGTATATTCATCAACAACCTAATACTTAAAAATTCAGATTCCTAGGCCTTTCTCTCTTTTTGATCTTTGTACCAAACTTGGAGAAAATGCCGTCACGTAGTCTTCTATTAATAGCAGTTGTCTCATGTGGAGAACATCTAAATTTTACTTACAGCTTCTTCCAATGCTGACCCATTTTGATTTTTAAAACATTTTGAAATATTTGTTAAGTTGGTCAAGCAAGAGATAATGTGATTACGTAGTATCTTATCAGTTGAGATCTTTCTCTCTCTCTCTCTCTTTTTTTTAAGATAGAGTCTCACTCTGTCACCCAGGCTGGAGGGGTTAGTGGTATGATCTCTGCCTACTACACCCTCCACTTCCTGGTCTCAAGGAATTCTTCTGTCTCAGCCTCCCAAGTAGCTGGGACTACAGGTGCATGCTACCACGTTTGGCTAATTTTTCTGTTTTTTGTAGAGACAGGATCTTGCCACCTTGCCCACACTGGTTGCGAACTCCTGAACTCAAGTGATCCGCCCACTTTGGCCTTCCAAAGTCCTGGGATTACAGGCATGAGCCACCACGCCCAGTCTAGTTGACGTTTTTCACCTCTTTCTCTTTACAGCATATTCAGAAATTTTAAACCAGTAATATGAAATACATATATTGGTTGATTTTTCTGTTGTGTTTTAAGCATATTCACTTTTTAAATCGGATCCATATTTTTGCATGCAAGTACTATGGTTTTTCAAGGTCATTCTGATTTGCAACAACACATTTCTTAGTCAATTCATTGGACCTTTACCCCTTTTTTAAATTTTTTAATTTTTTATATGATTTATTTATTCTCTTATTTTTAGTGATGGAGTCTCACTATGTTGCTCAGGCTGGGCTCAAGCAGTTCTTCTGCCTCAGCCTCCTATGTAGTTGGGACTACCTAAGGATGTGCACCACTGTGGCCAGGCAGATCTTCACCTTTTTCAAAAAAAAGAAACATCTAAATGTGAAACCTTTTAGGCCTGTCCACTTCTTATGATAGAGAGATACAGAAGTTTTCAGCTACTCTCTGCCAATGGGGTAGCCCTACACTGCAGGAGCAGTCCCAAGAAAAAAATTATTTTTTTCAGTTTAGGATCAGTGTAGAGGAAAGAGCCCTAGACTGTCATAAGACTGGGTACCAGCTTGGCCAGTTAGTCACTTTGTAACCTTGATTAAGCTATGTAACCTTTTCAAATTGATTTCCCTCTCTGTAAATAGAGCTGATAACATGGCTTGCCCTGTTTCCTGTGGTTTTTAAAGAGGATCAAATGAGTGCATGAAAGTTCTCATGATAACTAGACACCTATTCAAATATGAGGTGGTGGTATTCTCAGAAGGTCACAGATGAATGATGCATTTATTTTAGTGCTTTTCACAGTTTAGTCTTGAGATGTCTTTAGCTGCTAGAGTAGAGAACAAAAGAATGAGTAAAGAGGCTTCAGTAAAGCTAGTATGGCCTGGTGCGGTGGCTCACGCCTGTAATCCCAGCACTTTGAGGGGGTCAAGGTGGGAGGATCACTTGAGGTCAGGAGTTTGAGACCAGCCTAGCCAACATGGTGAAACCCTGTCTCTTCTAAAAATACAAAAAATAGCTGAGTGTCATGGTGGGTTCCTGTAGTCCCAGCTACTCGGGAGGCTGAGGCAGGAGAATCCCTTTAACTCAGGAGGTGGAGGTTGCAGTGAATCGGGATTGTGTCACTACACTCCAATCTGGGTGACAGGGAGTCACTCGTCTCAGGAAGAAAAAACAAGAAAAGCTAGTATGGATGGAGACTTCCACGCTCATTTCTTCGAGCTTATGTTCGTTTAGATACGCTTCACGTGAGTTTTTCTGTTTGTTTGTTTGTTTGTTTGTTTGTTTTTTGAGACGGAGTCTCGCTCTGTCGCCCAGGCTGGAGTGCAGTGGCCAGATCTCCGCTCACTGCAAGCTCCGCCTCCCGGGCTCCCGCCATTCTCCTGCCTCAGCCTCCCGAGTAGCTGGGACTACAGACGCCTGCCACCTCGCCCGGCTAGTGTTTTTGTATTTTTTTTAGTAGAGACGGGGTTTCACCGGGTTAGCCAGGATGGTCTCGATCTCCTGACCTCGTGATCCGCCTGTCTCGGCCTCCCAAAGTGCTGGGATTACAGGCTTGAGCCACTGCGCCCGGCCTACGCTTCACATGAGTTTTGTTGTTTGATTTCCTAGTTCATAACAGAAGGGGTTTTGTAAGCTGTTCTAGCTTGACAGTTCTTACTGGGATTTTTTTGTTTTTAAAAATGATCTTATAAAACTATTTAGTGCATGAAAATGTAGACCCAAGTAGCTGCTTAGCTCCTGAGAAAAAGCTGTGTTTCAGTTTAGCACAACAGTGTTTTCAGGGAGATAACTTTTCTAGATAGCTCTTTTTTCCAAAATTCTTGATGAAGAAGTTTTGGGAAATTTACAATTATCTCCAGATATTAAATTATCAGATTGGTTAAATAGAGATAGAAAGTTTGTTACATAAATCAGTAGATTTGTCTTCCAAAGAAGCTTATGAAATAGAAAGGGCCAGGAGGTATACCTGTAGTTGAAATATGGGATGGGCGCATAGAGAGTGAGTTGCAAAATGACAGTAGGTGGTTGAACAAGGACTTAAAAGCATGGCATGCTCTGAAGTCATACTAGAAAAGTCCTTTGTTTTCATGCAAAACCAGTCTCCGTGACTTTTCATTGTGTAGATTGGGTTAAAAGCAGAATATAAGAAGCAAGTTTTTGGATGAGATGATAGAACTTGCATAGTACTTGTCTGTCAATCCTAAAAGAATTATTTGTGGCCAGATCTCCTCTTACCACCAAATAAGGAGCTTGACTTCATTCTCACTGATAAGAATGAGAAACCCAATTTAGAATATCCAACTCCTGGTGAACTTTTAAAAATTAATATATATCTTGATACTTTATCATCTTATTGTGTGGCATCCAAGTAATGTGAGGTAATCTGGGGAGTTAGAAGTGCCTTCCATTTTGTGTGGAAAAGGTGTAGTCATAAGTATGGCCTGGGAAGGTTAATACTCTCTTTGCACATAGAAAGCTAAGGGCAGCTCATTATCATTCGTTTGTGAGGAGGGGGCTGTAAAAGCAAAATCATCACCACTAGCCTATTCTAAAGGATCTTAATCCCATTCCATTTTTCAGATTTTTTTTTTTTAAATTGTGTAGTATCCATCCCCTGGATATAATCTTTTTGGTGAAGGGAGATGTCTCCGATTTCCACATAGTACCCCCTGTCATATACAGGTTATGTTCCTGGTGGTCTACACCTGGCAGTTCATGGCTGTTTATAAAATTTCACCAGAACTTGTCCTGATGTCCTTTTACTTTTGTAAATGATTAGGAAAAATGCTGAGTCTGCGTATGTGTTTTTGTATTAAGAGTTCATTTAGAGAGTCCCAGAAATTGGCAGGGTTGGTTCAACTTTCTGTGGCTTAAATTTGAATATGTCATTAGTAGACTACTGGTATTTCAGAAGTTTGTTGTTACAGGCATCTTGTACTCAGGAGGAAATCTGGACTTTCTTTTTCTATTTTAAATTAGCGTTTGTTCATTCAACAAACATTTCTTGATTATCCCTAGAGTTTTGGCACACGGTAGGAAGTCTAAAAGTGTGCAGTCTCACCTAGTCTCGCAAGTAATGGGAATTTTGAAACTACACAGGACTTAGAAGATATACCTTCCCTTCCTTCAAAATGATAGTAAGTAGCATAGTTATATCCTTCCTTGACCTAATTAAAAATTTTCATTTTTTCCCCCAATGACAAAGTAATAAAAACTCCTTGTAAAAAACAAAGAGCCACCATGTAAAACGTGTTTTACCTCTAATGTTACTTGGTCTGTTGTAATGCCACTGTAGAAAATACTCCCTTTGTTTGGGGTAGCATAGGAAGCATGTGATTTGGAATCAGACTTGGAGTTCTAGCTCCATAATTTTACTAGCTCTGTGGTCCTGGGATATCACTCAACCAATCTGGACCTCAAATTTTCTCATCTCTTCTACTGGGAAGATAATGACCTCTTTTTTTCTTTTTTTTTTTTTTTGAGACTAAGTTTTGCTCTTGTTACCCAGGCTGGAGCACAATGGCGCGATCTCAGCTCACTGCAACCTCTGCCTCCCGGGTTCAACTGATTCTCCTGCCTCAGCCTCCTGAGTAGCTGGGTTTACAGGTGCCTGCCACCACGCCTGGCTGATTCTTGTATATTTAGTAGAGAGGGGGTTTCACCATGTTGACCAGGGTGGTCTTGAACTCCTGACTTCAGGTGATGCACTTGCCTCGGCTTCCCAAAGAAGATAATGACTTCTGCAGAACTGTTGTATGGGTACATATATGTAAATACTCTCACCTGACTTCTGCTTTTCCCGTTATTTCACTGGGAGGTATTATATTTTTAGTGTATCTTACGGCCTTTGAGGACTTCTTAGTTTGGGTATATTTTAGCTGTGTGCATAAATGTCTTTACAGTGTACTTAAAGAGTTGGATTTTTAGAAACTTGCCATATTTAGAAATCTGTTGGATTGAACATAGTATGAAAAGTAAAGTATAAGTTAATTCCTTTACTATATACTTGTACTATTCTTTTCATGGACTTTCTGATGCTTGCTGTTTGTGCACATAGGCTTTGCTTTTTGTATTTGTAATTGTATGAATCTAAGAATAAAAGAGAGTGTGAACAATTCAGAAGATTACAGATATGTCTTGTTAGATTGCTTTCCAAAAGATTCCCAGTTGTAGTCATACCAGTATTGTAATAGGTTTTTTGTTTAACCACACTCCAGTTAGCATGGAGGATCCTTTAAAAATATTTGCTAAACTGATCAATAAAAAATACTATCATTACTTAAATTTGCATTGGGAAAATATTAGTGAAGTTGAACATTCTCATATGTTGTAATGTTTTGTTTTGTCTTGTTTTGATACAGTCTTGCTCTGTTGCCCAGGCTGGAGTGCAGTGGCACAGTCTTAGCTCACTGCAGCTTCAACCTCCAGGACTCAAGTGGTCCTCCCAAGTAGCTGGGACCACAGGAGTGCGCCCCCATGCCCACCTTATTAAAATTTTTTTTTTTCTTTGTAGAAATGGGGTTTTGCTGTGTTGCCCAGGCTGTTCTCAAACTCCTGGGCTCAAGCAATCCTCCTGCCTTGGCCTCCCAAAGTGCTGTGATTACAGGCATGAGCCGCTGTGCCAGACTATTGTAATGTTTTTAAAAGTAATGTTTTTATGATTCTTTGAAGCAGAAATATTTATCCTTTGGTGAAAATATTGGAGTCAAATTTGGTTAAGATAGAAATTATAAATTGTTTAAATTTTTGTATGTTGATCTTTTGCTTTTAGCTTTATTTCTCAACCTAAAATAGTAGAAATTGTTCATCCTTCCACACACTAATAGGAGAATTTTAAATTTGCTTGTATGTATTTTTATTTTTAGAAACTACCCTTTTACCAATATAGTGTAAACCTTGTCTCTACTAAAATACAAAAAAAAGTTAGCCAGGTTTGATGGCGCACACCTGTAATTCCAGCTGTTTGGGAGGCTGAGACAGGAAAATCACTTGAACCTGGGAAGTGGAGGATGCAGTGAGCCCAGGTCGTGCCACTGTACTCCAGCCTGGGCTCACAGAGTGAGACTTTTCTCAAAAAAAGAGAAAGGAAGAAAGAAAGAAACTACCCTTTTAATTCATCAGAGCATTTTTTTTTTGTTTCATGATACAAGGAAGTCAGTCAGTCAGTCCTCTCTAACCCTCTTTCCCGAAAAGTTGACTAGTATCTCAAAACCACTTATTTTTGTATTACTTTCTTTGGGATTTTGAAAGTTGCATAAAACATACAGGTTAATTTGTAAAGAATATCTCTTCAGAATATGGGTTGCCCAAGTTTTACTATATTCATTTAGGATTTTTTTTTGGTGAGGATATTGCATTCTTGGGCATTTTGTACTTTTTAATTCCTTTTATGAGTGTACGCTCTCTCGTTGTCTTCTTATTTCGCACCCAGATTTTCTGCAGTACCTTAGTGGAATATTTTGAACTTAGTGTAAGGTAGACCCTTTGTAAATAAATGTAAAGTATTGCATAGAAGAATTTATTTGTCTTAGACCCTTAAGCAGCCGCTATGGTCCCCCAGTGAAGTTGATTTAGATGTATAGACAACCTTGAGGAAAGAGAAGCATTCTTCAACTGCTCTCCTGTCTCCAAGTTTATCTAAATCTAGGGTTCTGTGAAATGATTCAGTCTTCAGGATGGATTTTGCTCTGTGGGATAACCTCTGAGTGTAAATGCTTCCTATCCTAAGACCTACTGGGTTTAATGTATTTGCTTCACCTTGTTGTGTACACTCACAGGTGGGAATATAAAGGGATTTTCAGTTCAAAGAACCAGATAAACAATTTTCAATTTAAAATGTTTAGTTCTTACATAACTTAGTTTTGTAAAGAGAAATACAAGTACTTTAGTTCATTGTTGAGTACATTGTTTATTTTTGTTGTTGTTGTTGTAAACACTCAGGATCAATCACTGTTCTGAGAGTGCTTTATCTGAATTTCTGATCCCTCATGCATCCTCAACATTTAACACATAGAGTAGCCCTGTGTTTAACTTTTTGAGGAACTGCCTGTTTTCCAAAGAGGCTGAACCATTTTATATTACCATGAGCAATATATGCAGCTTCCACTGTCTCCACATTCTTCCAGTACTTCTGATTGTCTTTTTAATTATAGCCATGCTAGTCAGTGTGAAGTGATATCTCATTGTGGTTTTGATTTTAATTTCTCTAATGGCTAATGATGCTGATAATTGTTTCAGGTGCTTAATTGGTCATTCGTATATCTTTGGAGAAATATCTATTTAGATCCTTTGCTCATTTCTAAAGTTATTTGGTTTTTAAAAATTGTTGAATTGTATTTTTTGTATATATTCTGGAGACCAGTCTTTTGTCAAATAGATGATTTTCAGATATTTTCTTCCATTCTAAGGATTGTATTTTTATTTTCTTATTATTTACAGAAGTTTTAAATTTTGATATAGTCCAAATTATGTTTTTCTGTTTGTTTGTTTTGCTTTTTGTGTGTCACAGCATAAGAAATCATTGCCTAACCCAAGTTCATGAAGAAATTACTCCTATGCTTCTTTCCAGGAGTTTTATAGTTTCAGTGCTTACATTTAAGTAGGGCTTTGATCCACTTTAATTTTCTGTGTGGTGTGAGGTAGGAATCTAATTTGATTTTGCATGTGGATAGTGGATATTCAGTTGTCCTTGTACCATATTTATTGCAAAGACCTTTTTTTCTCCATCATGTGGTTTACAATGTAAATTTAGTTGTGGAAACTTATTTGTGGCTTAAAATTTTTGACGGTTGTATAGGTTATATATTTTTCTTCTTTATGCTTCTCTTTATTTTCCAAATATCTGCAGCAAAATTTTGGCAACAAAAATATGTATGTATGTATGTATGTATGTATGTATATGTATATATGTGCACACCAGAGTACTAACAATGATTATTTCTGAGGGATGGGATGGGATGGAGGAAGGGGAAGGGATTACTTTCATTTATTATTTAATACTTTTAAATTTTATTATGAGCTTTTTTGGTGTAGTAAAAAATAGAAAAAGTTCTTGTCTCTCTGGATTATGCTAATTTACTTGAATTATTGTGGTGACTTTTAGATCAGGACCCAAAGTATTTTTAAAAATTTTTGCCTTTTCTCTTCCCTCTCTCCTTTTTCTTCTCTTTTTTTCCCCTTCATTCCGTCCTCTTTTTTTAAGGACAGTATATTCTGAGAATGCTTTCAGTTGCTGGAGGGTTAGTTTCCAAAGTCAGGGTACTACTGTAGGAGAGGGAAGGAAACTAACAATCACTTAGTGCCTATTTTTGGTATTATGCTTTTATGTACACAATAATCCTTCACATTTTACAGTTAGGAAACAGGAATACTAGACATAATGATTGACTTCCCAAGGTCACAAGGCTTAGTAATTGGTTAAAAGCAAGGAGTCAGGTTCATATCACTCCGAAGGCTGGGTTTCCTCTGCTTCTCCATGCTGACTAGTACATATAAGCAATTCATTGAATGCTTGAGTACACATGTGCACATTTAGATGGGCGAGTAGTGGCACAGGTGGAGGAAATCTGGTGTAGAAATTGATGTTAAAGAGAAATAATGGGGCCGGGCGCTGTGGCTCACACCTGTAATCCCAGCACTTTGGGAGGCCGAGGCGGGTGGATCACGAGGTCAAGAGATCGAGACCATCCTGGCTAACACAGTGAAAGCCCATCTCTAGTAAAAATAAAAAAAAAAAAAAAAAAAAAGAGAGAGAGAGAGAGAGAGAGAGAAATAATGAAAACTGGAAAAAGAGTAACTTCACCTTGAGGGGACTAGAGATTTTGAATTCAGTGAGAGCAAGTATTTAATTTGTCATGATATTTAAAGCATGTTATTATATACTTTTTTTTCTTTTTTTGCCTGTGAAAGATTTTAAACTTGGTTCCAAAATGTGGTCAAATGCCCTACGAGGATAATGAGAAAATAATGTCAATACTATGAGTTCACTTTAATAAATGCCAAGAGGTTTTCATAGCCTTTAATTAGTAAATAGACATTGGTTTCCTGTGATGTCCTAGGTATTGTTCTAGGTTACAGGGATAGAGTAGCAGTGAAAGACTTCTGGTTTTCCATTTTTCTGCCTTCATTTTTAATGAATTGGCACTAGTTTCTTCCTCAAAACTCAAGACTTCTTAGCAGATTAGAAATTTGTAATTGTGACAGTCTTGTGTCTGATGCCTTTAGGATTGATTCATAAGCCACTGGGGATAGTTGAGTGAGAATAGGTTTAATGAATTCTATCACAGGATTCCTGGTTAGAGGTGAAATTTGTGTGTGTCTTGTATGTATGTTACTTCATGACTTCTCCTAATACTGTGAACTGTACCTATGTTGATGGGTTACAGTGATGATCCTTTGACTCCAGTTCTTGCTGTCAAGTGTGACCCTTGGATCAGGTTGTACTGTCTCATCTTTGTCTTGGACTTAATACTTTTAAAGTACTTTGAACCTTAGCCACATATGTATTCACACAACTAGGTGTGCTGTTGATTTATAGAACTGAAAGCTGTTACAGGTAGAGTCTCTCTGATCTGAAATGTTTGAGACTAGAAGTGTTTTGGATTTTGGAATCTTTGCATTATACAGTTATCCCTCAGTATTCTTGGATGCCTTGTTCCACAAACTTCTGTGGATACCAAATCTGACATTGCTCAAATCCCTGATATAAGATGGGATAGTATTTGTGTGTAACCTATGCACATCCTCCTGTATACTTTGTCATCTCTAGATTATTTATAACACCTAATATAGTGTAAATGCTAGGTAAATAGTTGTTATACTGTATTGCTTAGGGAATAATGAGAAGAAAAAATCTGTACATATTCAGTACAGACATCATTTTTTAAGTATTTTTGCTGTTTGGTTGATTGAATCCACGGATACAGAGGATCAGCTGTACTTACCAGTTGAAAATCCCAAATCTGGAAACCCAAAATGCTCCAATAAACATTCCCTTTGAGTGTCATGTTGACACCCAGAAAGTTTCCGATTTTGGAAACTTTTTGGATCTTGAGTTTGGGATGCTGAACTTGTATTTGCATGTGTGGAAAGAGATCAGGAGTCAAGGCAGGAATCAGGAAATGTGACTTCTATTCTTGGCTAACTTGACTGGTGTAGGGCAGATCACTTCACTAGCCTAAGCTGCAGTTTGCTACAGTTCACTCCTGAGGGCAGCTCGAGTGGCTTGAGAACAAATTTTAACACACTCCTTACTGCAGACACCTTTTCGTCTGAATTTTTCCTTTGAAGGATGAGTCATTTTTATGAAACAGTTTTCAAAATAGAAAGATGGAAGAGACGTTATCAAATTAAGTGCACATTGAAAACTTTTATGACAATTGTATCAAGGGGGTACATGTATTTTTCAATAAATATTGATTACCTTCTGTAGTAAGAATTTTTGCTGGGCTCTGAGAATCATTTTCTAAGTTTGAGGATGCTAATTAAATCATATATAAGTTGTATGTGATAAATATGGGGGCAGAAATAGGTATGCACTCTAAAAGTAGTAATACCTTCTGGTTTAAAGAAGTGGGAGATCATAGCAAGTTGGAATATCTGGAAATATTTAAGAAAATGCTTTAGCATGAAAGTACTATTTTGACTATCATTTCAGAGAATGAGGATGAATAGAGAATAAGTGAGTAGGGTAGAAACGGCCAAGAGGGCCAAGAGGCGGAATTAAAATTAAGCCAGGAGAGTAAGTGTTAATAGGAGTCTGGAAGACATAAACAATTTTGGGGAGAAGGGTTTGATGGCTCTTAGTGTACTTGCTGTTTCTGTGTTATACTGTACTCCAGCTCTGCCCTACCCTCACTCCAAAGAACAGCAGAATCACATGTTCAAGAGAAATGTTTTAATCTGGAAATAATTAGGGAATTACGATTTTTTTGAGGTTTAGCTGCTGTTTGTGGGATTCAGTTCCCAACCCTGAAAGTAAAAGTAACAGTGAACATTTTGTTTTGTTTTTTAATTTATACACATTCCAGGAAATACTATTTTAGTATAAGTTGGTTCATAATGGCAGTTAAATTGGCTTTGTGTTTTGCCGCCTTGGACAAAAGTGCTTTTGTCTTTCTGGTTTTCTTCTTTTGGTTTTATTTAATTTTGAACCCTGGGAAGAAGGATGCTATGTAAATTTAATGAAATGAGTTTTCCTCCCTTTTTGTTTTTTCCTGAATCTTCATGGAACTTTTGTGGAAACGTGGAACCTAGGTGGGGTGGGTGACGGGAAAGGCCTGAGAAATGCCAGGAAGACATGAGGACGGATTGGACTTTGGGCATCCAGTCTCTACCTAATGTGTTTATGTCATGTATGTTACTGTTGAGGAAGTCAATGCTGATTATGCCAAATTTCTACTTTTTGTGGATCATTTTACTCCTTAGCATTTGTAGGGGAAGACACTTATTTGAGCAGAAGAGGGTAACGATGTGGTTCATCTCTATATACTA
>NC_045449.1:39784415-39833320 GCF_002776525.5 Piliocolobus tephrosceles | reverse complement strand
GGCGGGGGGCACCTGTAGCAAAGTTTGTAAGTGACCACTTTGCTGGGCCATCTTGAACACCAGGCTTATGGAGTCCTAGGCCTGCATTCTGTCCTAAGGTACCCCTCTTTATGACGATACCGAAAGACACAGAAAGCACACCAGATTCACTACAGCTTAAGATTAACTTCATGAATCCTTTTTTCCTATTAATCAATACCATTCATTCAACCAGTTTGCACAGAGAGAAAGAGGCCAGAATTCTGACTAGTAAGGAATTCTTACCATTTTGCCAGCATGCCAGGCTTCTGGGTTCCCTTTCCCTGAGTGGCCCTAGCGACCTAGCTGGCTGCACCATAGCCCTAGGGGCCAGGACCCAACACAAAAGAATATTATCTTTTCCTATTCTGGCCAGAGCAAAATATACGGGATAAAGCATAGACATTAGCCACTCTGCCTAGCACCCAATATCAAACTGGCAAGACTCAAACTTGCCCCCAATTGGGTCCCATTATCATTAAACCAACTTCCTACCAGGAGTTTCATCATGTGGTCTCTGGGCAAGGTGGTCATCCTGAATAACACCAAAGATAGGAAAGGGGAAGAAGAGAGAGAAAAGCATTGCCTGTGGCCGAGTAGGGAAGGCAAAGAGCTCAGGGAGGCCGGAGAAAGACCCATCCATTGCAGCAACACTGAAAAGTTCAGGCGGCCACTTATCACTAGTGAAGGGATCGTTTCCAGCAGTTCCATTTGCTCTCAAGTTTCCCGTTTTGGGGAGAAAAAACCTACACATGTCCCATGGTCCTGTATATGCCTAATTCCATTACTCATAGCCATAAGCAAAAAGTGCAAGGCAGATTAATCCAAACAGAATAGCAGTTAATATCCCGTAGTGCCAAAACCATTCTTAGTCAAGAGGGACTTCACTGAGAGGGGCCTCCAACCTCCTAAATCTTAGGGAGCACCCTAACCTTCATAAGTTAGGCCTCAAACCCAAGTTTTGTCAAGCATTTTTGCTTTTTGAGAGGAGATCTTAACTCTCTCTGTCTTAAGAGGGACTCTTAACTCCCCTAAGTTGGGCCTGTAACTCAGCCCTATCCTTTACCCAGGTTTATGCACCCCACTTACCCAAAGTCAGCCAGTTGGTGCACATAGATATTTACCCTTGGGGTTGGGGAGTCTCCTCAGTATTGCCCTTCAGGGTTCACCAGACAGATGTTACCAGAACCCACCACTTAACTAAAGTTAACCTCTAGGTCAGGAGTTTCCTCAGTATTGTCCCTTCAGTAGTCACCAGAAAGATAATACCAGAAAGAGGTCACAATCCAGACCCCAAGAGAGGGTTCTTGGATCTTGCACAAGAAAGAATTCAGGGCAAATCCATGCAGTAAAGTGAAAGCAAGTTTATGAAGAAAGTAAAGGAATAAAAGAACAGCTACTCCACAGGCAGAGCAGCCCTAAGGGCTGCTAGTTACCCATTTTTGTGATTATTTGATTTTATACTAAACAAGGGGTGGATTATACATGTTTCCACCTTTTAGACTCTATAGGGTAACTTCCTGACATTACCATGGTATTTGTAAACTGTCATGGTGCTGGTGGGAGTGTAGCAGTGAGAAAAACCAGAGGTCACTCTCATTGTTATCTTGGTTTTGATGGGTTTTAGCCAGCTTCTTTACTGCTACCTGATTTATTGGCAAGGTCTTTATGACCTGTGTCATCTTGTGCCAACCTCCCAGCTCATCCTGTGACTTAGAATGCCTTAACTCACTGGTAATGCAGCACAGCAGGTCTTAGCCTTATTGTACCCGGCCCCCGTTCAAGATGGAGTTGCTGTGGTTTAAACATTAAAGTGAAATGAATACCCATACAAAGTACTTCTCAGTAGGTGGTGGCCAGAAACAAATAGGAAGGCCCAGGCTCTGTCAAGGAAATAAAAATTGCTGATAGCTCTACATTCTTCTGTTATCACACTAAAGCCCTAATGCTGCTTTTCAAAAACCAGCCATCAGTGTACATTCCCCAAGACCTGCCACAGATCACAGAATTCTCTGACCATCAGAGCAGTGAACAGGGCCTCGGGGCCGTATACTAGAAAGGTGAACAAAATTCTTTCAACAGGGAAAAAAACAAGGAGGAATAAACAGAAGGGGAAATTTTTAAAAAGTGATAATGTATTTATTTATGAGAAGGAGGGAGATAGGAGGATTGACTTTTTAAGTAAAAGGAGGTCCTCTTTTGTTTAATATTTACATGGATATTTTTCTTCCTTTCACTTTCAACCTATTTGTGTTTTAAACTGCAATGTGCCAATTATGGACTTTTAACTGCTGAGCTTAATCCATTCATATTTAACCAGATTACTGATAATGAAGAATTTATTTTTGTCATTGTGCTATTATACATATATATGCTTGTGTGTATGTGTGTGTGTGTGTGTGTATGTATATAAGTGTATATATCTTTTTGTTCCTCAATTATTTTAATACTGTCTTCTTTTGTTTTTGATTTTTTTTTTCCTGGTGTACCACATTTGATTCCCTCTTTATTTACTTTTCAATATTTTTTTTAGTTACCTTCTTAATGGTTACCATGGCGATGACAGTTAACATCCTAAATTTGTATCAATCTAGTTCTAATTAATAATAAATTGGGGCAACCCGCTCAGGTTCCCTCCCATGCTGTGGAAGCTTTATTCTTTTGCTCTTCACAATAAATCTTGCTGCTGCTCACTCTTTGGATCTGTGCCATCTTTAAGAGCTGTAACACTCACCATGAAGGTACACGACTCCATTCTTGAGGTCAGCAAGACCACAAACCCAACGGCAGGAACCAACTCCAGACACTTCTTGGGGCTTGTCCAGGATATCGCCATGTGGTAAGTACCATTGGACCCCTTTCACTTGCTATTCTGCCCTATTTTTCTGTAGAATTCACAAACTAAACACTGGGCACCTGTCAGCCAGTTAAAAGTGACTAATGTAGCCACTGGACTAAAGACAAGGGTGTCAGGCTTTCTGGGAAAGGGCTCTCTAACAATCTCCAACTCTTTGGAGTTGAGAGCATTGGTTTGCCTGGAACCAGCTTCCACTTTTCCCATACTTCCAGGCTGAGCTGAGGGTCAACAGATAGGAAAGCCATTCAGCTCCAGGGTCCTGACAAAAAGTTGGTTCACCCTGCAGCCATGAGTGGAACTCTGAGTTACATTGCCAAAGAGAGACTCAACCATCTATCCTATCTGTCCTGACTCTTGCCTCCTGGGTCCTAACACCTGTCAGACAAACTTCCTCCCACCTTTCTTCTCCAAGGCTAGTCCCACTTCTAAAAACCACTTCCTGTCCCTGGTGCTCTTCTAGTTTCTCCTATGAGAATGATTTCTAGTCTAAATTTTGGGACTCTGTTCCCTTCCTTAGGCACCCAGGCTCACTAATCAGAAAGACATAATTTTTGCCCAAAGCCCCAGTGTGAGGGGTGGGGGAGGAGGGGTGGACTATCTGCAATTTTAGGATCCCTCCTCAGACTAGCAGGCCTAACAAAAGCTATTCCTGAAGCTAGGATATGGGGAGCCTCAGAAATTATAGACTCCAAAATTAGGGGGATATCCTTCCTATTAATATGATGAGAACGGAGGACAAAAGGTATCAGTCTTCCAACTGGAGATCCCTTCCCTCCCTCAGGGTATGGCCCTCCACTCCATTTTGAGGCATATCATCTTTATAGGACAAGGGTAAGGTCCCAATACCAATAGGAGAAAATGCTTGAGACTCTAACTAACAGGTTTTTGAGAATGCATTGGTAAGGGCCACTAAATCTGACCTTCCTCAGTCCTCTTTATGGTCTAGGAGGAAAACTAGTATTTCTGCTGCTGCTTTGGTGAGTGCAACTATTCCTAACAGCAGGGTCCAGGGACCATTATGGGTTCTTGGGCAGAAAAATAAAGTGTTTTTTTCTTCTTTCAGATGGGAAACACTTAGGCATCAACAGGCCCACCCTTGAAATGCATCCTAAGCCACTGGGACCAATTTGACCTGCAAACCCTGAAAAAGAAGTGGCTTATTTCTTCCTGCACTATGGCCTGGCCCCAGTATTCTCTCTCAGATGGGGAAAAATGGCCACCCGAGGGAAGTATAAATTACAATACTATCCAGTGGCTTGACCTTTTCTGTAAGAGGGAAGGCAAATGGAGTGAAATACCTTATGTCCAAGCTTTCTTGTCATTGAAGGATAATCCACAACTATGCAAAACTTGCAATTTATATTCCACAAGAGGACCCCTGAGCTTATTCCCATATCCTAGTTTCCCTACAGCTCCCCTTCCTATCAATGATGAGCCTCCTCCAATCTCCTGCACCCAGAAACAAACAGGCAAAGAAATCTCCAAGGGACCATGAAAACACCCAGGCTATTGGTTATGTCCCCTTCAAGTCGCAGGGGGAAGTGAATTTGGTCCAACCCAGGTATATGTCCCCTTCTTCCTATCTGATTTAAAGCAGATCAAGGTAGGCCTGGGGGAGTTTTCAAATGATCCTGATAGTGACTAGTCCTACAGGGTCTAGGGCAAACCTTCTACCTCACTTGGGGAGGTGTCATGCTATTGTTAGGTCAAACCCTGGCCTTTAATGAAAGGAACATGGCTTTAGCTGCAGCCTAAGAGTTTGGAGATACCTGGTATCTTAGTCAAGTAAATGACAGAATGACAGCCAAAGAAAGGGACAAATTCCCTACCAGTCAGCAAGACATCCACAGTATGAATCCCCACTGGGAACTAGACTCAGATCATGGGGACTGAAGTCACAAACATCTGTTGACTTGTGTTCTAGAAGGACTAAGGAGAGTTAGGAAAAAAGCCCATGAATTATTCAATGATGTCCACCATCAATCAGGGAAAGGAAGAAAATCCTACACCTTCCTCGAGTGGCTACAGGAGGACTAAAGAAAATATACCGCCCTGTCACCTGTCTCCCTCAAGAGTCATTTGATCCTCAAAGACAGGTTTATTACCCAATTAGCCACAGATATGAGGAGAAAACTCCAAAAGCAAGCCCTGGGCCCTGAACAAAATCTGAAGGCATTATTAAACCTGGCAAACCCAGTGTTCTATAATGGGGACCAAGAGAACAGGCTGAAAAGGAAAAGTGAGATAAGACAAAAGCCACAGCCGTTGTCATGGCCCACAGAAAAACAAACCTTGGTGGTTCAGAGAGTACAGAAAATGGAGCAGGCAAATCACCTGGTAGGGTCTGTTGTCAGTGTGGTTTGCAAGAACATCTTAAAAAAGATTGTCCAATGAGAAACAAGCCACCCCCTCGTCCATGTCCACTATGACAAGGCAATAACTGGAAGGTTCACTGCCCCAGAGGACAAAGGTTCTCTGTGACAGACGCTCCCAATCAGATGATCCAACAACAGGATGGAGGGTGCCTGGGACAAGCACCAGCTCATGTCATCACCCTCACTGAGCCCTGGGTAAGTTTAACCACTGAGGGCCAGGAAATTGATTTCCTGCTGGACATTGGTGTGGCCTTCTCAGTGTTAAATCTCCTGCCCTGGATTGTTGTCCTCAAGGTCCATTACCATCCAAGGAATCCTGGGACAGTCTGTAACCAGGCACTTCTCCCACTTGCTCAGTTGTAATTGGGAGGCTTTGCTCTTTTCACGTGCCTTTCTTGTTATGCCTGAAAGTCCCACAACCTTATTACAGAGGGATATATTAGCCAAAGCTGGAGCTATTATTTACATGAATATAGGGAACAAGTTACCAATTTGTTGTCCCCTGCCTGAGGAGGTAATCAACTCTGAAGTCTGGGCATTGGAAGGACAGTTCGGAAGGGCAAAAAATGCCCACTCAGTCCAAATCAGGCTAAAAGACCCCTTAAGGCCTGAAGCTCATATAGGATTACAGGATACTGTTAGACATTTAAAAGTTCAAGGCTTAGCAAGAAAATGCAACAGTCCCTGCAACACCCCAATTCTAGAAGTATAAAACTGAATGGTCAGTGGAGACTACAGCAAGATCTTAGACTCATCAATGAGGCAGTAATTCCTCTATATCCAGTTGTACCAAATCCCTATAACCTGCTCTCTCAAATTTCAGAGGAAGCAGAATGGTTCACAATTCTGGACCTCAAGTATGACTTCTTCTGCATTCCCCTGCACTCTGACTCCCAGTTTTCCTTTGCCTTTGAGGATCCCACAGACCACATGTTTCAATTTATGTGGATGGTCTTGCCTCAAGGGTTTAGGGATAGCCCTCACCTCTTTAGTCAGGCACTGGCCCAGGATCTAGGCCACTTCTCAAGTCCAGGCACTCCAGTCCTTCAGTATGTGGATGATTTTCTTTTGGCTACCAGTTCAGAAGCCTCACGCCAGCAGGCTATTCTAGATCTCTTGAACTTTCTAGCTAATCAAGAGTACAAGGCATCTAAATCAGCTCTGCCTACAACAAATCAAATATCTAGGCCTAATCTTAGCCACAGGAACCAGGGCCCTCAGGAAGGAATGAATATAGCCTATACTGGCTTATCTGCACCCTAAGACTTTAAAACACTTGTAGGGGTTCCTTGAGATCACCTGCTTTTGCTGATTATGGATCCCCAGATACAGCGAAATGGCCAGGCCACTCTGTACTCTAATCAAGGAGACCCAGAGGGCAAATACTTATCTAGTAGAACGGGAGCTAGAGACAGAAACAGCTTTTAAAACCTTAAAGCAGGCCCTAGTACAAGCTCTGCCCTTAAGCTTTCCCACAGGACAAAACTTCTCGTTATACATCACAGAAAGAGAGGGAATAGCTTTTGGAGTCCTTAGACTCATGGGACAACTCCACAACCAGTGGCATACCTAAGTAAGGAAATTGATGTAGTAACAAAAGGTTGGCCTCACTGTTTATCGGTAGTTGCAGCGGTGGTCATCTTAGTATCAGAGGCTATCAAAATAATACAAGGAAAATATCTCACCATCTGGACTACTACTGATGTAAATGGCACACTAGGTGACAGAGAAAGCTTATGGCTATCAGACAAACACCTGATTAGATACCAGGTGCTACTCCTTGAGGGACCAGTGGTTCAAATATGCACGTGTGCAGCCCTCAACCCTGCCACTTTTCTCCCAGAGGATGGAGAACCAATAGAGCATGACTGCCAACAAATTGTAGCTCAGATTTATGCCGCCCGAGAGGAACTCTTAGAAGTTGCCTTAGCTAACCCTGACCTTAACCTATATATGGATGGAAGGTCATTTGTGGACAATGGGATATAAAGGGCAGGTTATGCCATAGTTAGTGATGTAATAGTACTTGAAAGTAAGTCCCTACCTCAGGGACTAGCACCCAGTTAGCAAGAACTAGTGGCACTTACCTTAGCCTTAGAACTGGGAAAGGGAATAAAAATAAATGTGTATGCAGATAGCAAGTATGCTTACCTAATCCTACATGCCCATGCTGCCATATGGAAAGAAAGGGACTTCCTAACGCCTGGGGTAACCGCCATTAAATACAACAAGGAAATCATGAAGTTACTGCATACAGTGCAAAAACCCAAGGAGGTGGCAGTCTTACACTGCCAAAGCCATCAAAAAGGTGAAGGAGAAAAGGCAGAAGGAAACCATCAGGAAGACGCTGAGTCCAAAATTGCTGCCAGGCGGAACCTCCCATTAGAAATACCTATGGAAGGACCCTTGGTATGTAACAGCCTTCTCCAAGAGATAAACTCCAGTATTCCCTGACTGAAACAGATTGGGGACTTTCACAGAGGAATAGTCTTCTCCCCTCACAGTGGTCAATGACAGAAGAGGGAAAGGTACTCATATCCAAAGTCAGCCAGTGGAAAATACTTAAGACCCTACACCAAATTTTTCATATGGGTATTGAGAACACCCATCAAATGGCAAAATCCCTTTTTACAGGGCCAAACTTCCTCCAGATCATCCGACAAGTAGTCAAAGCCTGTGAGGTGTGCCAAAAGAATAATACCTTGGTCCATCATAAGGCCCCTCCGGGCGAACAAAGAATAGGTCACCATCCCAGAGAGGACTGGCAATTAGACTTCACCCATATGCCTAAGTCAAGGGGATTTCAATATATGTTGGTCTGTGTTGATACCTTTACAAATTGGATAGAAGCCTTCCCATATAAGACAGAGAAGGCTCAGGAAGTGGTTAAAGTCCTAATTCATGAAATAATTCCTAGATTTGGGCTTCTTCCCCATCTCTGATAGGACCAAGAATAGCCTAACAGGACATGACACAAGTTTAACTTTCCAAGTCCCTTTATGCATCCAACACAGCCTGTTATATAGCTCCATTCAGATGGCTTGTCTGCTTCTCAGGGCCCCCCAAAATCGTCACCTCCTCCCTGCTTAGCAAACATCCAGGTTTATAATGGCAAACACACTGGCTGCATAACCATTCTCCCCTGGACCCCCTGTAGCAGCACCCCCACCACTAGTGAGTACCTTCTCATCCCCTCTTTTAATTACTCTCTTGAATTGTTTCTAGTAAATACAAAATGTTTTTTTTTCTCCAAGGGGAAAATAGAACACATGGAGCCGCTCAGTTTGCTTCCAACACTCCTTTCCAGCTACTCATTGGAGCTATCTCAGTAACTACTCTAGGAGTATGGGAAAATGAAAACAACAAACTCACACATTTTTTAACATACACAACCAGTTCTGTCTACCCAGCCAAGGCATATTCTTCTTTGTGTAGAACTTCAACCTATATCTGCCTCCCTACCAACTGGACAGGCACCTGCACCTTAGTCTTCCTAAGTCCCAACATTGACATTGCCACAGGAAATCAGACCCTATCAGGGCCCCTCAAAGCTCAAGTCCCTCAGCACAGGGCCACACAATGGTCACTGCTACAGGAACTCGAATAGCAGGTTTTGTCTACTTCACTATCCTACTCCCACACATTCTCAAAGGATTTCTCAGACAGTTTGCAAGAAATAACAAAATCTATTCTTACTCTACATTCCCAAATAGACTCTTTGGCCGCAGTGACTCTCCAAAACTGCCAAGGCGTAGACCTCCTCACTGGTGAGAAAGGAGGACTTTGTACCTTCTTAGGGGAAGAGTGTTGCTTTTACACTAACCAGTCAGGGATAGTATGAGACACCACCCAGTATTTACAGGAAAAGGCTTCTGAAATCAGACAACACCTTTCAAACTCTTATACCAACCTCTGGATTGGGGCACCATGGCTTCTCTATACTTTCTAGGTCCCATGACAGCCATCTTGCTATTACTCTCCTTCAGGTCCTGTATTTTTAACCTCCTTGTCAAGTTTGTTTCCTCCAGGATTGAGGCCATCAAGCTACAGATGGTCTTACAGTGGAAACCCAAATGAGCTCAACTCACAACGTCTACTGAGGACCCCTAGACTGACCCACTGGCCCTTTGACTGGTCTAGAGAGTTAACCTCTGGAAGACACTACAACTGCAAGGCCTCTTCTTCTCCCCTATCCAGTAGGAAGTAGTTAGAGTGGTCATCACGCAATTCCCAACAGCAGTTGGGGTGTCCTGTTTAGAGGGGGAATTGAGAGGTGAAGCCAGCTGGACTTCCTGGGTCGAGTGGGGACTTGGAAAACTTTCCTATCTTACAAGAGGATTGTAAAATGCACCAATCAGTGCTCTGTGGCTAGCAAGATGATTGTAAAATGCACCAATCAGTGCTCTGTACAAATGTACCAATCAGCACTCTGTAGCTAGCAAGACGATTATACGATACACTAACAGTGCTCTGTAAAATGCACCAATCAGTGCTCTGTGAAATGCACCAATCAGTGTTCTGTAAAACTCACCAATCAGCAGGCTCCTAAAAGTAGCCAATCCCGGAAGGATTGAAAAAAGGGCATTTTTATAGACAGAAACAGATCATGGGAGGGGACAAATAAGGGAATAAAAGTTGGCCACCCTAGCCAGCAGCAGCAACCCACTCGGGTCCCCTTCCACACTGTGGAAGCTTTGTTGTTTCACTCTTCACAATAAATCTTGCTGCTGCTCAAAAATAAATAAATAAATAAATAATAAATTGGCTTCAATAGCACACATTAACCCTGCTCCTATTCAGTTCTCCCTTGTGTTGTTATTGTCACAGATTACAGCTTTATTCAATGTATGCTCATGTATCATAGATTTATGATTATTATTATATGCATTTGTTCCTTTAAATCATATGGAAAAGAAAAAAGAGGAGTTACAAGTCAAAACATCAATAATATTAGACTTTATATTTACCTTAGCAGCTACCTTTACCAATAATCTTTGTTTTTATGGCTTCAAGTTACCATCTACTTTTCTTTCATTTCAGCTGAAGGACCCCCATTAGCATTTATTATTTTATTTTTTATTTTCCTTTAGCATTTCTTGTATGACAAGTCACTAGTAATAATCTTCCTTTGTTTTTGTTGTTATTATTGATTATGAGAAATTGATTGTTAATCCTTTTTAGGTTCCCTTGTATGCTATGTGTTGCTTCTTACTTGTTGTTGCCAGGTGAGGTATCAGAGCCCTGGCATCAGGAAGTGGTCAATTCACAGTTTACTAAGAATTTACCAACAATAGTATGGATTTGCACAGTGAAAGTTTATTAGAAAGAAAGAACACTGCAAAGGGGTGCAATGGAGCCTCCTCAGTGAAAGGATTGAGTGGACCACGGTGAAGTTTTCTTAGGAGGTTTTATGAACCTTAAGGCAGGAACTTAAAGGATAATTTGGGCCATATTAGCCATGTAGGCCATGATAAATGATTACACTTTGATACCTTAACATCAGCAAGGGTTGCAAGATGAGTTTCAGCATGGCATTCTGGAGACGTATAGAAATTCTAGATCTGGAACCAGATGCTGACTTTATTTATTATTATTATTATTTAGTTATTTATTTTGAGCCTGTTGCCCAGGCTGAAGCACAGTGATGAGATCTCAGCTCACTGCAACCTTCGCTCCTGGATTCAAGCCATTCTCCTGTCTCAGCCCCCAGAGAAGCTAGGATTATAGGAATGCACCACCACACCCAGCTAATTTTTGTATTTTTAGTAGAGACAGGTGTTTGCCATGTTGGCCATGCTGGTCTCAAACTCCTGACCTCAGGTGATCCACCTGCCTCAGCCTCCCAAAGTGCTGGAATTATAGGTGTGAGCCACCATGCCTGGTCCAAATGCTGACTTTAAATACTAGGGAAGTTTAATTACTTCTAAATTCCCCAGATATGGAGTTTTGCCACCACATGGCCTGTTTGATGGTTACCAGGTTGTCTTTGCTCCCTTCTAAATTCCTCAGATAAAAAGTTTTTGTCTCCAGGGCCTGTCAGTAGTCACCAGATAATTTTCACTCTCCTCAGTTGGTTTTAAGATTCTCTCTTTGTTTTTAGCTTGCTTATATATAATGTATCTCAGTCTAGATCTCAATCTCTTTATTTTAATCCTGCTTGGAGTTTGTTGAGCTTCTTGGTTGTGTAGATTCATGTCTTCCTTCAAGTTTGGGAAGTTTCCTGCTATTATTTTTTCAAGTGTTCTTTGTTTCTTTCTAAATCTTTATCCTTCTCTTCTCCTTCTGGAGACCTCCATAATGTATATGTGGGCATACTTGGCAGTGTCCCATAGATCCCTTAGGTTCTGTCCACTTTTCTTCATTCTTTTTTTTTTTTTTTTCCTGCTCCTTAGACTGGGTACTTTCAAGTGCCCTATTTTTAGGTCTGCTAATTCTTTTTTGTGCCTGTCCAATTCTACTGTTTTACCCTGTTTTAGTCCATTCCCTACTGCTATAACAAAATAACTACAGACTGGGACATTTATTTTTAAAGGGATTTACTAGGCTCACAGTTCTGGAGGCTGGGAAGTCTAAAAGCATAGCATCAGCATCTGGTAAAAGGCACCCAATGGTGGAAGGCATCACATGGTGAGGAACTGTGCACTCAAGACAGAGAGAGAAGGCACCAAACTCCTACAAAATAACCCACCCCTGAGATAACAGCAAAGCCTTCATGAACTAATCACCCCTTAAACGTCCCACCTCTTAACACCATAATGATGGTAATTACATTTTAACATGAGTTTTGGAGAGAATGTTCAAACTATAGCATACCCACTATTAGATTCCCCACCCCACCCCCAACAATTTCAGCTGTTATAATTTTCAGCTCTAGGATTTCTATTTGCTTTCTATTTCTAGCTCTTTATTGGTATCCTCTACTTGTTTGTTTACCATTTTCCCAAGTTCTTGAGTTCTTTATCTATGATTTTGTTCAGTTCTTTGAGCATATTTTGTAGTTAATTCAAAGTCTGTGTCTCATAAATCCAATGTCTAGGGCTTCTTCAGTGATAGCTTTGGTCAAATCTGCACCCCTCACCCCCTGCCGCCACCTTTTTTCCCTGTAAATGGGTCATACTTTCTCATTTTTTTGTGTGCTTTCTGAATTTTTTTTCCTTGAGAACAGATCATTTTAAATACTGTAAATTTGTTAACTCAGGACATCGGATTCTTCCCTCTTCCCAGTGATTTCTGTTGCTTGATGAAAGCTCCAGATATTCTTTTATTTATTGACTTTTCCAAAATAATTTTTCAAAAAATATATTCCTGGTCACATGTGGTTACCGAAGTCTGTTTTGTGATCTATGATGTCAGGCAGTGACCTGAGAGAAATGTCCTCAAAAGCATTGATTCCATAAGAAAAGAAGAGAAATGATGTTCTATCTCTTTAAATTCCCACAACCAACTGTTCGGGGAAGTTAATTGTGTTTGAGAATTGAAACGATGGCCAGCTCTTTTGCCAGTCTCTCAGTAATCTGTCAAGCAGATCAAAAGACGCAATCTCGATTTTGGGGGAACAAAATCTGTATTTCTCACTGTGGCACCAGCAAGCTACACTGGAAATGTAAGCCACCATCCTTGTGGCTATGTGCTGTCAGGCTGGGAGATGGTGAATTTGGGTCACTTCATAAAATACTGAAATTCAATAAAATTTACCAGGCTTTTTCTTCACACAAGCACTCCTCTAGATGCTATAAGTATTACACAAGACTCTAGAGTTCTGAAATACTTGATTCTGACGTTTCTTGCCAGCTCAGTAGTTGTTTCAGTGGAGAGACCAATTCCTGGAGCTTCTTACTCTACCATCTTCTATGAAATCACTATGACTTTAATTTTTTTTAGCATTTATATGCTTTATGCATTGAAAATAAAGAGGAAAGGAAGGAAAAAAAGAAGGAAGGAGAGAGAAGGAAAAGGAGAGAGAGTAGTAGGTGATATGGTTTGACTTTGTGTCCCCACCCAAATCTCATCTTGTAGCTCCCATAATTCCCACATGTTGAGGAAGGGACCTGATGGGAGATGATTGAATCATGGGGTCAGGTCTTTCCTACACTCTTCTTGTGATAGTTAATGGGTTTCATGAGATTTGATGGTTTTAAAAACAAGAGTTTCTCTCCACAAACTCTCTCTTCGCTGCCATCCACGTAAGATGTGACTTGCTCCTCCTGGCCTTCCACCATGATTGTGAGGCCTTCCCAGCCACGCAGAACCATAATTTAAACAAACCTCTTCCTTTTGTAAATTGCCCAGTCTTGGGTATGTCTTTATCAGCAGTGTGGAAAATGACTAATATGGTAGGAATGGATGGAGGGAAAGAGAAAAGAAGGAAAGAGAAGGATTTTCCATTGGAGAATATAACCAAGTGCTTAATTCAGCATTCCAATCATGGGGTAAACACAGAATCCTGAGAACTGAACTTCACTTGGGTGAGAAAATGCTGACACCTAAGCTACAGAATAAAAGGCAACTGGCCTAGATTTTTGGGTTACTTTGTTGGAGTTTCTGCCACATGGACATTAGTTCCCCTTTTGTCAATATCATGTTGAAAGAGGTTGTGCAATTGCTTGCACAGTTGTATTCTTATAATTAAATATTTGTTTGTTTCTGGAATTACTTTGCTCTTCCACTATAACCAGTCAACATGGTAAAATTTACAGCACCAATTTTCTATCAGCATCACTATGTATTCTTGTCCTCTTGCTTTAATGACATTTTTCTTAGGCTGTATAACTATGATTCTAATGGACTTAACTGAACTGTGCACGGGGGCAGAGTCATTGTCATTGCATCCTTCTTTCCAAACTCTTTGCCAATCTATCTTGTAAGGCTCAAAGAAAAATATCAAACTTCCCAATCCCTAAATAATTAATACAGAGATCTAATTACCTGGTACCTTAAACTATATATTGTGTTTGAGTTGGGCACCATGGCTCACTCCTGGCATCCCAAGACTTTGGGAGGCCAGGGTGGGCAGATTACCTGAGGTCGGGAGTTCGAGACCAGCCTGACCAACATGGAGAAACCCTGTCTCTACTAAAAATACAGAATTAGTCAGACATGGTGGTGCATGCCTGTAGTCTCAGCTACTCAGGAGGCTAAGGCTGGAGAATATATATATATATTATATATATTATATATATTATCTCTCTCCATATATATATACATGCTATATATATACAGTATATATACACACACTATATATAGTGTTTGGGGGAAATTATATATATGTGTGTGTGTGTGTGTGTGTGTATATATATATATATATATATATATATAGTGTTTTGGGGAAAAACAGGGGGAACCTTCTGAAATAGTTCTAAGGAAAATAAATTTAAATTATATTTATTAAGCGATCCACTAAGTGCCAGCAGGAGATTTCTTCCTACAGCATTGCAGAAACATTTCAGAGACATGGCTTGGCATGCTGCTGAATGCACAGGTCTTCAAAGAAGGCTCTGATCTACTTTGTTTCTGCCTAGTCTGTGCTGGTTCTTGCTACTGTAGCTTTCTGAGTCAGGTAGAGTCAGTCATTGCACCATTTTTGGTAGCCAGTCTGCTCCTACAAGACCCAAGGCAGAGTCATAATACAGAAGCTTCTGATTTCTTACCTACATTTAGGAACATCATTACAAGCATTTTGCTCAGAGTTGAAGGAGTTTTCTGTTTTCATCATTTCAGTGTAAATTTCAAAATAGCTAACAGGCATGTCATCTTAAGTAGTACATCATGATTTCCAAATATACACTGGCTATATGTCATAGGCAGCAACTTATTAATAAGAACTTGAGAGAATATTTTTTGCCATAACACAATAAGGCTAAGCACAAGGATGGGGGACCCAAATTAGGAACCTCATTGGTTTTCATAGGCAATATACGTTACACGCCACTATAATCCAAATCCATATAGGCACTTCCAGTTCCTCCTTGATTAAGAAGCTAAAGGTAAAGTAAAGGTGTCCGACACACAATTGTGTGGAAGGAAGAAATTGAAAGACCAACTTGATCCTAAAGTCTACTGGAGAAAGGCCACACAGATTTCAAAAAGTCTTCTGAATAATCTTTCCTCTCTGCCTTAGACCCAGCTCAAACTTTCTGCATTGTATGCCTTAATGAGAATATTTGTCTTCATTAAATTTATTCATTTAGGCACTCATTCTATGGACCTAGCATTCAACTGTCCAGGAAATGTGTAGCTCCTCTGGTCTTTCTCTTGAGCCTTCATACACAGTCAATAGGTATAATTTTTCATTAAAGGTCCAATATGATTTTAAACATAACCTGAACTGATAATTTAAACAGCTCCTTTAGGCAACATTTGAGCTTTACTTTGGATAATAATGCTTAGTCTCTTAGGAAACCTTCCCCTCCCATTGCTTCTCTTTCAAAAATATAATCTATTTGTATGTGAAGGAAGGTTCTGGTTGACCCATTCTTGTGGCATTAGAAGCGACTTCCTGGTGTGGGCCGGTGTTGCGTGTGTGCTGATATCCTCTTGTCCCTGAGGCACTGTTTCTTATTTACCTGGTTGCTGGCTGCCCTGCTGCCACTGAGAGATTAAGTTTCTGGTAGGTATTATTCTTTATCTGGTCTCTGCTACATCAATCCATGTTTGCAGTGGCTCCCTGTCTGAGCTGCCCTGACAGTGGTTCCCACCAGTACTATGAACCTCTATGAGGTCCTGCTTTGACTCCTAATTATTTCTTCAGCCCTCATTACAAAATATTATTTGGCAGGCTCCTTGATTACTTTGAAGTTCTGTATAGAATATAGGAAAGCAAGGGGCTTCTAGAAAAGTGCATGCCTTGAGATTTCTCTCTTCCTGGAAACACCATACCTTTTTTTTTTTTTTTTTTTTTAAGATGAAGTCTCACTCTTGTTGCCCAGGCTGGAGTGCAATGGCGTAATCTTGGTTCACTGCAACCTCCACTTCCCAGGTTCAAACAATTCTCCTGCCTCAGCCTCCTGAGTAGCTGGGATTACAGGTGCCTGACACCATGCCTAGCTAATTTTTTTTTTTTGTATTTTTAGCAGAGACAGGGTTTCACTAAGTTGGCCAGGCTGGTCTTGAACTCCTGACCTCATGATCCACCTGCCTTGGCCTCCAAAAGTGCCGGGATTACAGGCATGAGCCACTGCGCCTGACCGGAAACACCATACCTTTAAGCTAACTTTGCAGTGACAATACCCTGCAAGGTGTCGGGGGTTTTTTACAGTCATAAAGGGGAGTAAGGGAGAGTTCCTTCTTCTCAGTGCTACTGTAAAAGTGGTATGGGAAGCTGGGAGAAATTACTTATAGCTTCTCTGGCCTTACGCTCAAACTCTTTCCTTCCCTTCCCATCGCCGATTAGTCAGAAAAGAGCCTGAATTACTTTTTCCTCCTCTTGTCTGAACCTAACTTATATAAAATTTTGGACCAGACCTCATATCCAATCTTTGTTATAAAGGAAGCTATCAGGGATCCAAACAATCCTTTCGAAACACAGAGCCTGGCTCACTGGATTTGTTGGAAATTTTGTTTTAAATGTCATTGAATAGGAGTTTCCTTTCTGATAATGGCAAAATAGCTTGTAACAGACTGAATCTTCTACAGAGAACAAGTAGACAGTCTGAATTAAATCAAAACAAAAATATAAAAGATTTTGAAGACTAAATAGAATTACAAAGATGGCTGAGACTTGAAGAACCAAAGTCATGGACAGATGAAAGCCTTATTGAGGTAAGCTGGTCTATTGTGGCTGTTTTCCTTAAAACATTCACCAATCCCTGACTGCTGTAGATAACAAAGACGGGAAGCCAGCAGAAAGTGACTTAAAAGAGGCAGAGAAGATGAGCAGTGCTGTTATCATTATTGTAGGATCATGATAACATTTAGATTTCAGGGCTAATCAGATAGGAAGGATTTGCGAAGCCAACATTTCATGGAGAAAAAAAGTGTAGAGTTGTGAGCCCAATGATGTGAGCTGCTTTTACCGTCAAGGTATTCATGATTCATAAAAGTAAGCAATGAGGGCAAAGTGAAGCTGAGAGAGAAATGGCAGTGAAGAAAATGAAGACCTAACTGAGCTTTTGGCAATCTCGTTATGCTTAAGAGATTTAAATTGGAGTTTATGACTTGCCAAGGAAGAAGGACTCCGGGATTTCAGTTTGGAATCTTGAAGGACTACCCCCAAAGAGGAAAGGAAAAAATGAATAAATAAAAGCACAAATAAGAAAGACTAAATGAACAACCCAAAACATCTCAGTTCCCATTAGGACTAAGGTCTTTTGCCCTTAATTTGCTAACAGAAACTAACTAATCCAGAGCTTTTATAATTTGGTATATACGAAATGTTTATTTAATCAAAAAAATTTAAGGATATAATGAGAATGGACCAAAAGAAAATGAGACAATAAAAGCAGATTTGCAGGTAATGCAGAAATTAAAGTTTTCAAACACAGACTTTAAAATAATTTTGATTGGTATGTTCAGAAACAGAGGACTAAGTGAACTTCAACAGGTACCTGAGATCTAAAATTTTAAAAAAATCAAATGTATGCTCTAGAGCAAAAAATGCATAAAGTGCCAGTAGACTGATAACACCTTGATCTTTTTCTTTGAATTATTTCTATGCTAAATCATCATTCCTCTATTCAGCTTCAGTGAAGGGAACCCAAGATTCACCATTCAGGAACTCCCTAAACATCTGATCTCTTAGACTCTTAAGTTCTTCGACTGCTTCTAGCACCCTCTCCCTACTTTCCTGAGCTTCAAACTTAAGGAATAAGCCAGGATACAAGGGTCTCTCCTTTCTGGCCAAACTCAAACTAATTTTTAAAATACAATGCCAGAGGAGAAATGAAACAGGAAGAAGACAAAAACAGACCAAAAACAGATCATTAAGGAAAGAGAATTACTGAACAAATTTGTCAGAACAAAAAAAATCACTAGTCATTTGGAAACAATAAATAAATGTTTTATCCTGACAAACTATTTTATATCAAAATAGAAAAAAATATATTAGTTGTTATTTTATAATCTTAGTATGAGAGCAAGGTTTTCTAAGCATGAAAACAAAGTCAGATGAAAAAGTAAAATGTTCTGTATAATTTCTCTTATGGAAAAAAGGTAGATGAATAAAAGAATAAATCCAAACTATATAAAATTTTCACAATGTAGTCAGGGCACTATAATAATGTTGCTATTCTTGATTATATAATGAGCTATTATGAAACAAGAATACCCAAATAGATTAGAAATATAGGCAAAATATATGTAAGGGTCATTTTCAGAAGATGAAATAGAAATTACATGGTATTCAGCCTTATCTGAAGTGTTTAAAATGCAAATTAAATGGCAATTAATTTTAGCTTTACTCCATTAGCCTAAAACAGAATTTAGGGTTTAGTAATACCTAGTATCAGAGTTTAAGTGGAGAAAGGCGCACTGTCAGGAAATAGTGGTGGGATTATAAGTTGCTATAATATTTGTAAAGGATATCCTAAATATGAATGAAAAAACATAATATGAAAAAGAATAAGGTAGGGATTTCCAGGATGGGTTTTGGAGAAAGTTCCCTAGGTCTGAATCACAGTATGTCAGTTCACAAGCTGTTTAAACTTGGGCAAGTGGTTTAACCTTTTGATAGGTTAGACACTTGCAAAGCTGCCATGTTTTCAGCATGTCTCCAAGCTTTAGCTTTCCTGACAAAGGATGACTCAAGTATCTCATGGCTTCACCATCTTACATGGCTCTAAGTACCTGCAAGGATGGTGGAAAATATACCCATTTTCATGTCCAGAATGGAAAGAAAAAGCAAATATGCATGAACACTAGGACTCTCATTCTCACAGGTGGGAATCATACATTAAATGTAGCTATTAATATTATTGCATTCCTTTTGTCCCAAGAATTCTACTTTTCAAAGTTATCCTATACAAATACATGGAAAAGTGTGCAGGGAGATACATTTAAAGATTTTATTTACAGTATCCTCTATATTATTGATAGTTTTAAACTACATTACCATTTAAAAATCATAACGAGCTATAGTTATTGGCAAAGAAAAATGTCCATAATTTATCTTTAAATGAAATATTTTATATCAATACAATAACAATTGTGTAGAGGTGTGTTTCCTTGTATTTCAGTATGTGCTGTTATCTGAATGTTTGCATTTCCCTAAAATTCATATGTTGAAATTCTAACCCTCCAAGGGACAATATTAGGAAGTGAGGCTTTAGCAGGTGATTAGATCATGAAGGTGGAGCCTTCATAAATGGAATTGGTGGCCCTTATAAAAGACTGCAGAGAGATAGCTATCTCCTTTCACCATGTGAGAACATAGCTAGAAGGTGCCACCTATGAGAAAGGAGCCCTCAACAGACACCAAATCTGCTGGCACCTTGATCTTGAACTACCCGGACTCCAGAACTATGAGAAATAAACTTCCATTGTTTGTAAGCTACCTAGTTTATGGTGCTTTGTTATAGCAGCTGCCAAGTGAATACGGGGGAAAAAAAGCATGTATGAGAGACACTGTAAAGGTTTTCATGCTTGCTTACATTACCAAGTTAAAATTGTGGAGATTGTCCTTTAGTAGAAAAATTAAAATAAACTCTTAAAAATGCCTTAGTTTTAAAAACAAAAGCATTCTTTCTTTCATTCTTGCTTTTCTCTTTTAATATGTTTCAAAAAGGAGAAAATATGTTCACAAACTCATCATAGAAACATGTATATTGGAACCAAAGTAAATGTAAATTTAAAAACAGAAATGTAAAACACATCCCATTCACTACATACTGAAAATTATAAATACTTACAAATAAAAGTAACAAGAAAGAAACAGGAAATATATGAGATAAACAATAAAATCTTATTGTAGAATATAAAATTAAATCTGAACACATATAAACATATACCATTCTCTTTATGGGAAGGATTACTTTCATAAACCACTATTCCCTCTAAATTAGTATAAGCGTAATGTGCCTCTAATTAGAATAATAGAGATGTAAGTCAAATTTTATAAATGGATCTCGAAGTTCATATGGAAGAAAATAACATCTAAGATTAAGCAAAAAGAAGAGGACAGTGATGATAGTAAAGAAAGACTTGCCTTAATATAAATCAGGCTACACCAAAAATCCCCTGTACTTGAATTAATATGTCATTAGCATAAAAATAGATGCACGGATGGGTGAAACAAGATGCAGAAAAAATAAATGGGCATTAGCATATATGAGAGTTTTCTACACACTAATACTAGTATTTCAATTTAATGGAGAAAATAAATTATAAGATTGTGTCATGATTGGCTATTTATATAGAAAACAATATAATTTTTCCTGATATTATACCATATACTAAATAAAATTAAACAGGAAATAAAGACTTAAATGAATTTAAAGTTTAAATCTTTGTAAAGCTTTAAACAACCTGGGAAACATGTCCAATGCCTTAATGGTGAGCTGAAGGGAAGGTAAAACCAGATTCTATAAATAAAAGATAGACATTTCTGTCTAAAAAAATGTTAAAACTTTGAACGGCAAAAAGCGATATAAACCAAAGTAATAGACAAACAATGGATTTGGAAAGAAAATTGTAAATACTCAACCGAAAATAGTTTGCTATTTATAAAATTGAGAAATAATTTTGTAAACAATAAAACAATTTTCCATAATTCATACTTCATATATACTTAACTAACAATTTCTAAATGACAAACCATTGAACAATGTAAATGTAAACTATGCCTTTAGAGTCTCAACACAAAGCCCATGGTCAGTTAGGTAAAAACAATATTTAAAACTAATAAAGCAGACAATCCCATACTTTGGTTAAAACTTCAATGTTATTTTTTTCTTTTATATAAACATTATTTCCCAAAGATCCATGCAGAGTAAATATTGTGAGTGGCCTCTATGTAAAGTGTTTTAACATGTAAAAACTTTTTGTGTTTAAACTTTTCCTTAACAAAATGCAAAGCTCTGAAATTTTGACAAGAAAAAGGGCAAATAACTCAATAAAAATGGGAAAGAGATATCAGAAAATACATTTCTTAAACGTAAATCCTAAGTCAAAAATACATGCTCAGGTCGGACACAGTGGCTCACACCTGTAATCCCAGTACTTTGGGAGGCCAAGGTGGGCAGATCACCTGAGGTCAGGAGTTCAAGACCAGCCTGACCACCATGGTGAAACCCCATCTCTACAAAAAATACGAAATGCAGTCCCAGCTACTAAGGAGGCTGAGGCACAAGAATCTCTTGGACCCAGGAGGCAGAGGTTTCAGTAAGCCTAAATTGTGCCACTGCACTCTAGCCTGGGCAACGAAGAAAGAAAGACTCTTTCAAAAAAAAAAAAAGTAGAAAGAAAGAAATATATGCTCAAACTCACTGGGAATCAGGAAAATGCAAATTAAAAATTAAAGTAACACTGAGATATCACCTTCCTACACCTTTAAAAGGAGCAATAGCACTTTGTTGGTGGGAATGCTGATACAGGATGCCTTCAGAGGAAGAAACAAAACTGGAATGGTTTAAAACCTTTTTGGGAAAATAATCAGGCAACATCTACTGAAATTAGTCAATATATCATTTGAGCTATCAATTCACAATCCTCGTTTTTAGATCATATTTACAGAAATAAAATCACAGCTATTAAAGTATATATGCACACAGATTTTATTAGAGCGTTGGTCAGAGTGAGAATGGTAGAAAAATTAGGTACATTCATACCGTCAGAGTCGCTTGAACCAAAGTGACTCCACCTTGAACAGGGGCTGAGTAAAATAAGGCTGAGACCTACTGGGCTATGCCCAAGAGGCTAGGCATTCCTTTCCACAAGATAAGAAAGGAGGTCAGCACAAGATACAGGTCACGAAGGCCTTGGTGCTAAAACAGGATCCATTAAAAAGTCGGCCAAAACCCAACAAAACCAAGATGGCAATGAAAGTGACCCTGGTCATCCTCACTGCTCATTATATGCTAATTATAATGCATTAACTGCTAAAAAGACACTCCTGCCAGCTCTATGACAGTTTACAAATGCCATGGCAACAACAGGAAGTTATTCCATGAACTCTATAAAGGGGAGGTACCCTCAGTTCTGGGAATTGCTCACCCCTTTCCTGGAAAACTCATTAATAATCCATCCTTTATTTAGCATATAATCAAGAAATATTAATAACTACTTAATAACTATAAGTATACTCAGTCAAGCAGCCCATGACACTCCTCTGCCTATGGAGGAGCCATTCTTTTGTTTCTTTACTTCTTTAGTAAACTTGCTTTCACTATACTCTATGGATCCGCCCAGAATTCTTTCTTGCATGAAGTCCAATCTCTTGGGGTCTGGATCAGGACCCTTTTGCAAAAACAATACCATGAAACACTATGCAGCAATTAAAATAAGTAAAATAAAATTATACCTGTTGAAAATAAATTTCCAAGAGGTATTCTTAAGTGAGAAAAGCAGAATGCAGAACATTTGCATATAATCTCATATTGAAAGGAAAGAATAAGCTCCATATGTGTGTATTTATATATTTATACTTTACACTTCTATTGTATATAAATAAGTTGATGAAAAAACAAACTCTTTAAAATATTTAAAGAAGTGATAATAATGAAGAGGAACTTGGCTTAACATATATCAGGATATGACAAAAATCTCCTATAACTGAACCAACATATTATTAGCATAAAAATAGATGCATGGATGACTGAAACCAGTTTCTAAACCAGTATGAGTGACCGTGGCCCTGGGAAGAGTCTCAAGGGATCCTGAGAAAGTGTGCCCTAGGTAGTCAGGTTACAGTCAAGTTTTGTACATTTTAAAGAGACAGACATTACAGGCAAAGACATAAGTCAACACAGTAAGGTATACACTGGTTCAGCATAAAGAGGTGGAATATCCTGAAGTGGGGAGAAGGGGTAGCTTACAAGTCACAGGTAGATTCAATATTTTTCTGATTCGTAATTGATTCAAAGAGTTATACTTTGTCTAAAGACTGTAAGTCAGTAGAAAGAAATGCTTGCATTAACATAAAGGGAGTTGTGGAAGCCAAGGTTCTTCTTATGTAGATGAATCCTCCAGGTAGCAGCTTTCAGACAGAATAAATGGTGTTTCTTTTCAGATTTAAAAAAATATCAGACTCAGTTATCTCTATTAGATCCAGGAAACGCCTGGTTACATTAATGTAGATTCTCTACAGGTGCAAATTTCCCCCATGAAAGACAGTTTTTGCAGGGCCATTTCAAAATTTGTCTAAGAAAATATATTTTGGGCCGGGCGCGGTGGCTCAAGCCTGTAATCCCAGCACTTTGGGAGGCCGAGACGGGCGGATCACAAGGTCAGGAGATCGAGACCATCCTGGCTAACACGGTGAAACCCCATCTCTACTAAAAATACAAAAAACTAGCCTGGCGAGGTGGCGGGCGCCTGTAGTCCCAGCTACTCCGGAGGCTGAGGCGGGAGAATGGCGTAAACCCGGGAGGCGGAGCTTGCAGTGAGCTGAGATCCGGCCACTGCACTCCAGCCTGGGCGACAGAGAGAGACTCCGTCTCAAAAAAACAAAAAAAAAAAAAAAAGAAAAAAAGAAAAGAAAATATATTTTGGAGTAAAATACTTTTATTTCCTTTAGGGTCTGCTATGTGTCATGCAATGCTATACCAAAATCAGGTGGGAATTTGGTATCTTATTGCCACAAATAGTATGTTTTTTCAGCCTTATAATCTCTATTTTAACTTTAATTTTGGTCAGTTGTGCCTAAACCTCAAAAGGGAGGAGGTAGAATGAAGGAGGTAGGTCCAACCTCCTTTCCTGTCTTGGTGGAAATTCAGTTTTTCAGGTTTCTCTGGGGTCCTCTTAGACAAGAGAGGGTCCGTTCAATCAATTGGGAGACTTAGGATTTTATTTTTGATTTACAAATTGAACAAAAATTTGAAAGGACAATGATTAGGTTGTTCTCATGTTTTCTAAAGGTGGGGACAGGGAAGCCTAAGGGAGGATGGATATGACAAGAAGGAATGATAGCACAGAGGAGGCCAATTTTGTTTACTATGATTCTCCATGTTGTTGTGCATGACTCTCATTAGGAGGATCCAAAAAGAATTGTCCAAGTTCCTGAAAAAGGGATTTCTATACCAACAAGTAGGAATCTGCATAATGGATTCTGGAATCAAAAATGTCAAATATAAGGCATGCAACACTAGATAGTTACTTAAGGTCTCAGATTTTCACTTTCCCCACCTTATAATAAGATAAGAACACATAGCAACTGACAGAGTAGTGAAGGTATTGGCAATGAAAATGAGTGACTGAGACATACATCTCGATCATGATCATTGAGGTTTATTAAGTCACCTTAGGGTGCATCTAAGGAAAACACAAGCCACACACACACATCTGCATCTGTTTTTCTGAAGAGATTTTTAGGAAGTTTAGTATTTATACATTTCCTTAATGGGGGGAAGGTTTGTAGGAAGAGGGACAGGTAGATGGTTAGGCAAGCACTACATTTAACATACAGTGAATATCTGAAGAGGAAAAGGAAGTAAAGGAAGAGTCAGTTATGCAGATGTCTCTAAGTAGATGAAGGAAAAGGTCTTGACTTTGCTATGCACCTAGGAAGGTAAGTTTGTAATGGATGTTATAAGTGAGGAGTTTTTAAAGCTAGACTTACATTGTAGACCTACAGTTACAATTGGCTTGTCCTCTTTTAGGGGAGATCAGCAAAAAATGTACTAATGAATGGTCTGTGGAGGCCATCCTTCCCTGATGCCTGAGGTCTTTTTCCTCTCCATGGGAATCTGGCTGATACAGGGTTAGTAACAGCTATTCATTTGAAAGAGGGTGTTGCAATGACCCTCCCTTTTGCATACAAAGCTTGGTGGTGGGGTGGGGGTGCTAGGATTTTTTAAGAATTGTCCTTTTACGGTATTAAGGTAAAGTATATAAAATACTTAGTAGAGTATGGACACATACCAAGCACTCAAAAATTTTAAGTCTTTCCTTTCCGTTTCAATTGAATTATGTCTCTTGATAGTCTGCAGTAGTCACTATTAAATCAAGATAAGCCTAAAGTTGCCTCCTTATATATTTTAAGTTTGTTCTAAAGGTTTTTCTGTACACTGTGAACTATAACAAGTGGAGGTGTAAACAGACCTTAGCCTACCCTTGTGCCAATCACTGAGTTTTGCCAATCAAATGTAGCCAACTGTTCGAACCATGTTCAAATAATGCAAATGCCGAGCTGTAACCAATCCAGCTGTTTCTGTATCTCACTTCTGTTTTATGTACATCATTTTCCTTTTTCTGTCAATAAATCTTCTTCCACTGCCCTGGCTCAGGAGGCTGCCCAATTTGTGAGTCGTTCATTGCTCAATTAAACTCCCTTAAACTTAATTCGACTGAAGTTTTTCTTTCATCATCACTTAAAATCAATTCTTAAAATGGATAAAGGCTGATGGTAATCCAGATTTGTTTTCAAAAACTAAGATTTTAAGTAATTTTTAAAATAAGAATTCAAAGATTTGTTAGATACTCAGGAGTATACGATGATCACCAGGGCTAACTTAGGTCTGTTAGTATACTCTGTGACTGTTTTGAGGCATGGCTTTTTAAAAAACCCTCACAAACTCTAGTTATCCTGCCAGAGAAAATAGTGTTTCATTATTCAGTTGGATGCACATGGTTTTTTTTCATATCTTTTCACAATTTTGGGGACCATCCTTATCAGAGAGCAAAAGAACAAAGTTGACTGGAGAGACAGGAGCAGGGAAGAGCCCAGCAAGTCAGGTAGAAATAAAATTTACCTAATAAATATACACTTTTTTTTAACCCTTTCTCCATTTTGCAGTGTGCTATATCACACTGAATATGAAATCACCCTTGCAAAAATTATAAATGAGAAAATTATGACAGTGAAAGAGATCTGACCTAATTGACTCCATCTTGCTTCTAACATCCAGGTTGTCTAGCTCATTCCTGGGCATAAGGTAAACTAACTTTGGGAGGAACGTAGTTTATAGTTTGACTTTGAGACAGAGATGATAACAGCCCTGTTCTTGACTGAGGACTAGACTGCTTTTGCAGGAGTATCAAATTAGCCAAGGGTGAGAAATTATGTTTCAGGAGTCACTGTTATAAGACATGAGATAAGTGCTTGAGACATTTTGCAGACCCTGCCTTTCAATGCACCAGCTGATGCCACCCAGAATGATACACTGTCTCATCTCGTCCTGTGCTCCCCACCCAGGAACTGACGCAGTGCAGGAGGACAGCTTCTGCTTCCTATGAATTCATCTTTGACCTGGCCAATCAGCACTCCCAACTTTCCAACCCCATATCCTACAAATTATCCTTAAAAACTCTGATCTCTGAATTTTCAGGGAGACTGATTTGAGTAATAATAAAACTCAGGTCTCCCTTACAGCTGCTTCTGATGAATTGAACTTCTTTCTCTGTTGCAATTCCCCTGCCTTGAAAAATTGGCTCTGCCTAGTCAGCAGGCAAGGAGAACCCACTGGGTGGTCACAAATATAACAATGTTTCCAGAGCTGGCATGCATACTATTACATGAGTTGTAAGTATGATAGGACACAGACTATTAAGTAAGCATATTCTTAGATGTATAGAAATAAAATGAGCTGAAAATACAAAAGAATACAAAATAGCCAGGGAGATATGAAGTAGAACCAAATAGGACTTCCTCAAACAAAAAATGTTATTGCTAAAATGAAAACATACGTACACACACACACACACACTGATTGAATCAAATAACAGAGCTGACGAGAGAATTAGTAAACTGGGGATAGATACAAAGATATCATCCAAAAACTATCCAGAGAAACAAAGAGGTATCTTCTTCCATATATGAGAGATCAAAGACATGGAGGATTGACCGAGGATTTCTCACACACCTCTATTTTGGGTTCCAGAGGAGAGATGAGAGAGTATGGCAAACACAGTGTTGGAATAGGCAATGGCTACGAATTTTCTAAAACTATTAACAAACATGAATCCCAGATTCAGGAATGCAATAAATAACAAGCAGAACACATAAAAAGAAATCTATACCCATACCTATCATATAAATCTACAGGATACCAGAGATAATGTTGAGATCTTAAAGAAGCTAGGAAAAAGCAAATTTTCCCTATAAAACGATTGATAGTCTTCAGAAAGGCAACTAAGGAATCCAAAGAGTAAAGAGAATGGTATTATATCTTTGAAGTGCTGAGAAAAACATAACCACCAACTGCCTCAAGCCTGTAATCCCTGCACTTTGGGAGGCCAAGATGGGCGGATCACGAGGTCAGGAGATCAAGACCACCCTGGCTAACACGGTGAAACCCCGTCTCTACTAAAAAATACGAAAAACTAGCCTGGCGAGGTTGTGGGCGCCTGTAGTCAGGGCTACTCGGGAGGCCGAGGCAGGAGAATGGCGTGAACCTAGAAGGCGGAGCTTGCAGTGAGCTGAGATCTGACCACTGCACTCCAGCCTAGGAGACAGAGCGAGACTCTGTCTCAAAAAATAAAATAAAATAAAATAAAATAAAATAAAATAAAATAACCACCAACTTAGAATTACACACCTAGTTAATGAGGCTTTCTTTTTTGAGACAGAGTCTTGCTCTGTTGCCCAGGCTGGAGTGCAGTGGCACCACCTCCATTTATTGCAATCTCTGCCTCCCAGATTCAAGTGATTCTTGTGCCTAAGCCTCCTGAGTAGCCTGGGACTACAGGCATGCACCACCACAGCTGGCTAAATTTTCTATTTGTGTTAGTAGAGATGAGGTTTTGCCATGTTGGCCAGGCTGGTCTCAAACTCCTGACCTTGGATGACCTACCCACCTCGACCTCCCAAAGTGCTGGGGTTACAGGCATGAGCCGTTGTGCCTGGCCAAGACTTTAAAGAAAAACAAAAGAAAAAAGGAGAAAGACATTTTTAAATAAACACTGAGACTATACTAACAGCAAACTCCTACTAAAGCAACTTGTAAAGGATAAATTTGAAGACTAAAGAAACAGACTCCAACACAGTGTCTGGGAGACAAATAGGAGGAACAAAGAAGTTGTTGAACATGAAGATAAATATAAAGCCAACGTTGATATGCCTTAGAAAATTCAGCTACAGTGATCTTAACCTCACAATGGCCTATTCTGTCATGTGAAAGACTTAGTCACTGTCATTCTGCTCTGCAATACCAGGCTTCTGGCTGCCAATACATCCAAATTCCAGACAACAGGGGGGAAAAAAGGGCCCAAAAAGTCTTGCTTTTATAAAAAGGCTTTCATAAAATTCCACATAATACTTTCGCTCAACGCTTGGCTATAATTGAGTGATATTGCCACTGCTAGAAGCAAGGGAATCTGGAAAATGTAGTTACTTAAATATCACAGGAATTAGATTCATTTAAAAGGGGACAGAATGAGAGTACAACTGCAGTCTCTGCCACATATTGATCGGTAAGTTTTAGCAAATGGTTAATAAACTGATCACGTCAGTTTTATGCAAATTATCTCAGAGAATATGAAAAACATAAATACTCTGCAAATTGTTTTATGAGAACAGTATGACCTTAATCACTAAAACCAGACAAGTATAGGAAATAAAAATTAGTAACCAGGTTCACTCATGAATATAGATAAATAAAATATTAGCAAATTAATTTAGTCATGTATTTTTAAGAAGAAATCTACAATAACCAGTATATCTCAGCATGGTAGACCTGTAGGTGTGAAACCCAAATTGCCCTTAAAGAAAATCCTTGTTTAAGATCTGTTTGGAATATTGTGAAAAGACATCTTTCAGCAGAAGCCCCTTCAGGGTCTGTTCCAGCTTCAGAGAGATAACTCTTCCAAGGTCACACCATTACAGGAATGGCATTACACCTCATGGGCAGCTGAAGCTATAAGGTCTGCATCAAAGCCAGACCTCCCCATTAGCCTAATCCTACTATTTCCCCATCCCTTCCATTGGTATTGGTCTTAAGAATATCCCTAATAATATCCTGCAAACTGAAACTTCTCACAGTCTGCTCCCTTTGGGACCTAACCTGTAACACCCAGAAATGCAAAGATGGTTTATGACCAGAAGATCCATTGATATGATTCACCACATTCACAGATTGATAGGGGGAAAAAAAAAAAACATTGGTTTTATTAAATGGAGATAGATTGTTCAATACAATTAATATCTACTTACAATAAGAACTCTTAACAAGCTTGGAATAAAAAGAAAAGTCTTTAACCTGATAAATAAAGGTATTTGCACTTAATTGCACTGCCTAAGACTTGGAGCACAATGCTGAATAAGAGTAGCGAGAGTGAACATCCTTGCCTTATTCACGATCTTTAGGGAAAACTATTGAGTACCCACTGTTAAGTATAATTTTATATGTAGGCTTCTTATAGATGTGCTTTATCAAACCGAGGCAATTTCTATTTTTTGAGAATCTTAATTATGAATATGTTTTGAGATGGAGTTTCGCTGTGTTGCCCAGGCTGGAGTACAGTGGCATGATCTCAGCTCACTGAAACCTCCGCCTCCCCGGTTAAAATGATTCTCTTGCCTCAGCCTGCCAAGTAGCTGGGATTACAGGCATGCACCATCATGTCTGGCAACATTTTGTGTTTTTAGTAGAGACGGGGTTTCACCGTGTTGACCAGGTTGGTCTCAAACTCTGACCTCAAGTGATCCATCCACCTCAGCCTCCCAAACTGCTGGGATTACAGGCGTGAGGCACCGTGCCCACCTGGAGTTTTGTCAAATGTTATTTCTGCATCAATTTATATAATCAAATGATTTTTCTTCTATAGCTTCTTATAAAGGTGAATTACATTGACTAATTTTTGAATATAAACCATACTTAAATGCTTGGAATAAATTTTACTTTGTCGCAGTGTATAGCTCTTTTTTACATAATCTGAATCCTATTTGCTGATTTTTTATGGATATGCATCTATATTCATAAGGGATATTTGTTGTAATTTTTATTCTTTGTATTATGTTTGCCTGGTTTGGGAATAAGAGTAACACTAGCCTCAAAAAATAAATTAGGAATTGTTTCCTTTTCTTCTATTTTCTGGAAGAGATTGTGTAGAATTGGTGTTAATTCTTCTTTAAACATTTGGCAAATTTCTCCTGTGAGACCATCTGGGTTTGTTGGTTTCTTTTTTGTGAGTTTTTAAATTAGGCATTCAATTTTCATAATAGTCATAGGGCTATTACATTTTTTATTTCATTTTTGGTAAATTGTGGCAATTTGTGGTTTTTGAGGAACTTTCAGTCATCAAATTATGTGTTTAGATGTGTAGGTTGTTCATAGTGTTCTCTTGTTATCCTTTTAATATATACATGATCTGTAGTTATATCTCCTGTTTCATTCCTGATACTATAATTTCTGTCTTTTCTCTTTTTGTCATTCATCTTAGATGCTCATCAATTCTACTGGTCTTTTCAAAGACCCAGATCTTTATTTCATTAATTTGCTTTATAATGTTTGTCTTCAATTTCACTGATTTTGCTCTTATTTTTATTGTATCTGGCCTTCTGTTTGCTTTAGTTTTATTTTGCTATTTTCTCCTAAATTCTTAAGGTGGAAGCTTAAATTATTGATTTGAGTGATTCCCCTTTTCTCACGCATGCATTTAGGTTCAGCAAAGCTTCAGTTGCACCCCACAGTTTTTAATATGCTTTACTTTCATTTTCATTTAGTTTAAAGTATTCTTTTTTAAAAAAATTTTCTTTGAAACTTCCTTGTGAACTTATGAAATGCAGGTGTGCTATTTAGTTTTTAAGTGTTAGCAGATTTTTCTGTTAATTTTAAGTTATTGATTTCTAATTTAATTCCACTGTGCTTGGAGAACATATCCTACATTATTTCAATTCTTTTAAAATTTTGTAAGATTTGTTTTATAGGCTGGGTGCAGTGGCTCATGCCTGTAATCCCAGCACTTTGGGAGGCCGAGGTGGGCAGATCACAAGGTCAGGAGATCGAGACCATCTTGGCTAACACGGTGAAACCCCGTCTCTACTAAAAGTACAAAAAAATTAGCCAGGCGTGGTGGTGGGTGCCTGTAGTCCCAGCTACTCAGGAGGCTGAGACAGGAGAATGGCATGAACCTGGGAGGCGGAGCTTGCAGTGAGCCAAGATCGCACCACTGCACTCCAGCCTGGGCCACAGAGTGAGACTCTGTCTCAAAAAAAAAAAAGATTTATTTTATTACCCAGTATATGGTCTATATTTGGGTATGTTCTGTGGATCCTTGAAAATAATGTATATTCTGATGTTGTTGGGCAGAATGTTCCATATATTCTGATTAGATCATATTGTTGATGGTGTTGCTGAATGCTTTTGTATTCCTGATAATTTCTTGTCTAGTTATTCTATCAAATGTTGAGAGAAGGTTGTTGTAGTATCCAACAATAATTGTGTATTTGTCTATTTCCTCTTCCAGTGCTATCAGTTTATGCTTTATGTAATTTGCAGCTCTGTTGCTTGGTACAGAAACATAAAAACTTACTATATCATTTTGGTGATTGATAAATTTATCATTATATAATGTCACGCTCTGTCTCTGATAATTTTCTAGGCTATGAAGACTATTTAATATTAACATAGCCTGCTTTCTCTTGATTGATGTTTACATGATGTATCTTTTTCTCTCCTCTTATTTTCTATTTGCTTATATTGTTCTATTTGGAGTGAATTTCCTGGAGACAGCATATATCAGATAATTTTAAAAATTTACTCTTATGATCTCTGTCTTTATTTGGTATATTTAGGCCATTTATACTTAATTTAATTTTTGATATAATAGAGCTGAATTCTGCTATTGTATTTTACTTTCCTGTTTGTTCTCTGTTTATTATTTCTGTTTTGTTTTCTTTCCTATGGGTTACCTGAGAAATTTCATTTTTACTTTTTTTGTAGTGTTTTTATGTATATTTCTTTATATAGTTTTTATTTCAGTGGTTTTTTAAAATAATACATAATGTATACATAATTTACCATGCATACTGTAATCACTCTACTAGTTCTAGTGAAATGTAGAAAACTTAACTCTGTCTAGGTCCCTTTATTCTCAAATATTTACTATATAGTCATTTTAAATATTTTCTCTGTGTACATTTACAGGCAATCAGTGTTATGATTTTGTTTCAACCATCAGGCATAATTTAGAAAAACACAAGAGGAGAAGAGACACCTATCATATTTACCCATGTTTTTGCTTAGTATATTATTTCTTTTTTCTTGATGCTCCAGTGATCCTTCTTTGATCACGTCCATTCTGTTTAGAGAAGTTCCTTTATGTACTACTTCAGAGTGGCCGGATGGTGGACAAAGTAGCTTAGATTTCTTTCATTCCAGAATGTCTTCATATTATCTTCATGATTTTATTGATTTTACTTCGTATGGGGCTCTGAGCTGACAGTTCTTTTCTCTCAACACTTAAAAAGTATTGTGCCACTTCCTTCCGGCCTCCATTATTTTTGATGAGAAATTCATTGTCATTTGAATTGTCTTCCCCTGTGGATAAAGAGCCTTTTTTCCTCTGGCTAATTTTAAGATTTTTTTTTCTTTAGTTTTATGTCTAATTATGTTTTTCTCAGCATGAATTTCTCTGAGCTTATCTTGTTTAGGATTTACACAGATTCTTGAATGTATAAGTTTATGTGTTTTTCCAATTTGGAAAAATATTCATTCATTATTTTTTAGCATACTTTTTGAGGGCTGCCCTCCTTTTCTCTTTTTCTTAGACTCTGATGACATGTTAGACCTATTGTTATAGTCTTGCAGGTCTCTAAGGTTCTATTCTCCTTTTCTTTCAGTCTATTTTCTTTCCATTGTTTATATTAAGAATTACAATTGTTCCATTTTCTAGTTCACTAATTCTTTCCTCCGACTCCTCCATTCTGCTATTGAGATGATCCACTGAGCTTTTTATTTTGGTTACCTAATTTTTTATTCTAAAATTTCCATCGGATTGTTTTTTATATTCTCTACCTTTTTTCTGAGACATTCTGTTTTTTTATTTGTCTCAACCATGTTTGTAATTGCATCCTGTAGCACTGTCATGATGACTGCCTTACAGTGTATGACAGACAATTCTGATATCTCTGCCACCTTAGTGTTTTCATCTATATTAGTCCATTTTTATGCTGCTGATAAAGACATACATGAGACTGGGAAGAAAAGGAGGTTTAATGAACTTACAGTTCCCCATGGTTGGGGAGGCCTCACAATCATGGCGGAAGGCAAGGAGGAGGAAGTCATATCTTACATGGATGGCGACAGGTAAAGAGAGCTTGTGCAGGGAAACTCCCATTTTTAAAGACACCAGATCTTGTGAAAGTCATTTGCTATCATAAGAACAGCCAAGAAAAGACCTGCCCCCATAATTCAAGCACCTCCTACCAGGTTCCTCCCAAAACACTTGGGAATTGTGGGAGCTATAATTCAAGATGAAATTTGGGTGGGGACATACCAAACCATTTCATTCCTCCCCTGGCCCCTTCCAAATCTCATGTGCTCATATTTCAAAACCAGTCATGCCTTCCCAACAGGACCCCCAAAATCTTAATTCATTTCAGCATTAATTTGAAAATTGACAGTCCAACATCTCATTTGAGACAATGCAAGTCCCTCCCACTTACAAGCCTGTAAAATCAAAAGCAAGTTAGTAACTTCCTAGATACAATGAGGGTACAGGCATTGGGTAAATACAGCCATTCTGAATGGGAGAAATTGGACAAAACAAAGGGACTGCAGGCCCCATCAAGTCCAAAATCCAGCAAGGCAGTCAAACCTTAAAGTTCCAGAATGATTTCTTTTGACTCCATGTTTCAGATCTGGTTCATGCTGATGCAAGAGGTGGGTTCTCAAGGTCTTAGGCAGCTCCACCTCTGTGGTTCTGCAGGGTACAGCCTCCCTCTCAGCTGCTTTCATAGGCTGATGTTGAGTGTCTGAGGTTTTTCCAGGCACCCAGTGCAAGCTGTCAGTGGATCTACCATTCTGGGGACTGGAGGATGGTGGTCCTCTTCACGCAGCTCCATTAGGTGGTGCCCCAATAGGGACTCTGTGTGGGGGCTCCAACCCCACATTTTTCCTTTCACACTGCCCTAGCAGAGGTTCTCCATGACAGCCCCACCCCTGCAGCATACTTCTACCTAGGTATCCAGGCGTTTCCATACATCTTCTGAAATCTAGGTGGAGATTCCCAAACCTCAATTCTTGACTTCTGTGCACTTGCAGACCATGTGAAAGCTGCCAAGGATTGTGGCTTGCACCATCTGAAGCCATGGCCTGAGTTGTACCTTGGACCCTTTTAGACATGGCAGGAGGAACTGGGAATGCAGGGTACAATCCTTAGATTGCACACAACCTGGGGACCCTGGGCCTGGCCCACGAAACTACTTTTTCCTTCTAGGCCTCTAGGCCTGTGATGGGAGGAGCTGCCATGAAGACCTCTGATATGCCCTGGAGACATTTTTCCCATTGTCTTAGGGATTAACTTATGCAAATTTCTGCAGCCAGTTTGAATTTCTCCTCAGAAAATGTGATTTTCTATTGCATTATCAGGCTGCAAATTTTCCAAACTTTTATGCTGTTTCCCTTATGAAACTGAATGCCTTTAACAGCACCCAAGTCATCTCTTGAATGCTTTTCTGCTTAGAAATTTCTTCTGCCAGATACCCTAAATCATCTCTCTCAAGTTCAAAGTTCAACAAATCTCTAGGATGGGACAAAATGCCACCAGTCTCTTTACCAAAGCATAATAAGAGTCACCCTTGATCCAGTTCCCAACAAGTTCCTCATTTCCATCTGAGACCACCTCAGCCTGGACTTTGTTGTCCATATTGCTTATCAGCATTTTGGGCAAAGTCATTCAATGAGTCTCTAGGAAGTTCTAAACTTGCCCACATCTTTCTATCTTCTTCTTAGCCCTCCAAACTGTTCCAACCTCTGCCTGTTACCCAGTTCCAAAGTCACTTTCACATTTTCAGGTATCTTTTCAGCAATGCCCCACTCTACTGGTACCAGTTTACTATATTAGTCCTGTTTCATGCTGCTGATAAAGACATACTCAAGACTGGGAAGAAAAAGAGGTTTAATGGACTTACAGTTCCACATAGTTGGGGAGACCTCACAATTATGTCAGAAGGCAAGGAGGAGAAAGTCACGTCTTACGTGAATAGCAACAGGCAAAGAGAGAGCTTGTGCAGGGAAACTCCCATTTTTAAAATCACCAGGCATTGTGAGACTCATTCGCTATCATAACAACAGTGCAGGAAAGACACACTTCCATGATTCAATCACCTCCCACCAGGTTCCTCCCATGACATGTGGGAATCATGGGAGTTACAATTCAAGACGAAATTTGGGTGGGGACACAGCCAAACCATATCATCATCCAATGACTATGTTCTTTCATTCAATTTGAGATCCTGGTTCTTAGTATGAAACGTGATTTCAGTGAAACCTAGTCATATTTGCCTTATGTTATGGGGTTCTGGATTTTATTTAAACCTTTTGTTTTCACTGACTTTCTCTGACACCATTCTATCAGGAAATTAGGACCCTACCTTTTTACTATCAGGTGGAGACAGAAGTTCAGATTCACAATTTGGCCTCTCTTAACCCTGAGACTTGACCATTCCTTATTACTGTCCTGTGCTGTCTTTGTAGTTTCCACTGACATTATTGTGGGGGTGGTCTTTTTAGAACTATACAGTGGTAAAGGCCTCACTCTCCACTTGGTCTCCTTCAACATCACTCTAGCAGGAAGGGAGAAGGGCACCTTATTACTGCTGAGTGGGGATAAAAGTTCAGGCTCCTCATGTGGTCTTCATTGACACTGTAAGCAGGGAGCCTAATTACTGGGCAGTCTCAAGTCCCTACTTGACCTTCTCTGACACAATTGTTGCAAGGGTGTTGGGGTAGATACCTCCTTACAGTCTTGCATGGGTAGAAGTCAAGGTTCCTCATACTGCCTTTGTTGGCATGTATGGGGATTTGACCACAGATTTGAGGGAATTTCCATCACTTATTACTTATTTTGGACAGGAACAGAAATTCCCCTCATTTTCTTTGTTGTCTTGGTTTTAAATATATTTATTTTGGAGCATAAAACCTCAGAACACATAAGTTTATTCTTCCTCTCACACATCAAAAGTTTCCCATTTCCAATTTCTTTCTACCTCATACATTCGATTCTTATTCCACTTACATTTGAAAACCTTAAGTGGTAGCAAAGGCTTATTAAGTGAATGGATAAATAATACATGTATTAATACCAAAGTGATGAGAGTGAGAAAAATCATTCTGTTATCTTTCCCCATCCTGCAATTTGAAGAAGATTCTTAGCAATTTAAAAATATTTATAGAATTGCATTATTTAATTGCCATAGAGCTTCAAATAGAAGTAGTACAACACAGAAAGAACCCAGAGTTGAGAGCTGCATCCTAATTATGCCACTGACTAACTAAGTAATCCTAAGACATTCACCTCTATGAAGATTTAATTTCTGCATTTACAAAATGGAAACAAACATCTGTCCCTTCTTATGGATTATGAATGCTTCAATGTCCCATTAAGTGGAAAGCAACAAGTAAACCAAGTTTAATAAGCATAACAACAGGATAATCAAATTTCACACAATCTATACTCAACAGTTAGGTGCTTAGTGTGTCAGAAAGGAGAGAAATCCAATTTTTAATTGTCTGTCTAAGAATGATCAATTTTTAAATCCTAGAATATAGCTTTTAACATAAGTGGCAGAATGTCAACATAGTTTTGTAAGAGCATAATAATAAAACACAATAAAATTTATTATTTTTAAATATCTTCATGTTACTATATAACTCATCACAAGCACCTAGTGATCACCATTCCTTAGGTTTCTTGTCTGCAGAAGTTCTAAAATAATATGATCAGGATAAAGTCCAATGTCTTTGTATATAAGTGTCTAGAATACTTCAAACAGCTTAGAATGAAACTCTGATTTAGGAAGAATGAATCTGAGTAGATAGCCCAACACAAATTAGGTCATAAAAAAAAGCAACTGCAGGAAACTTGAAGTTGCTTGTTAAACTAGAGAAAACCATTTATTGAAATCTAATGTATGGATGTGTGCCTTCAGGGTGTGTTTCTGATACACACCCTGGTAATTGGAGGATTACTTTAAAATTGTTTCTGTTTCTCAACGGACCATATACTGAGAAACAAAATGAAATAAGCTTTATTTCTACTTCAATAGGCATGAGAAAACCTCTCTAACACGGAGTTTTAAAACAGTTCTAATGAATATAATTATAAAAGTAAAGCATTCAGACTGTATCTAGTATACCTCTCTCTCAAATAACTACCATAAGAAACAAATAAATAGAACAAATGTTCTCAAATGTAAGGTGTGACAAACCATCTTTAATGTTGCTTACCACACTTGAATATCAAATATTAACCCATTTTATAAGTATACACTTGATATTCAGAAGTATTATCTAGTCTTGGCTGTGTAAGTTGTTGTGTGATCTGAGGATTGTCAAAGATAAATTGCACTGGACAAGTTAAACAGGCTAAGGAGATTTTTTAGTCAAGACAGTTGCAGTGGGAGAGAAATGGAACTGAAACAAAAATAGGGAAGAGATTGAACTGGAACAAAAGGTGGGAAAGTTTTTAAGTGCCTGTATTAGTCCATTCTTAGTCTGCTGTAAAGAACTGCCTGAGACTGGGTAGTTTATAAAGCAAAGAGGTTTACTTGACTCACATTTCCACAGAGCTGGGGAGGCCTCAGGAAACTTACAGTCATGGTAGAAGGAAAAGCAAACACATGCTGCTTCACACGGTGGCAGGAAGGAGAAGAATGAGAGCTGAGCAAAGGGGGAAGCTCCTCGTAAAATTGGCAAAATTATAATTATGTAGCTCAAAGGAGCTATCTCCCTAGTGTTTGTTATAACAAAGAGAGAAATTTACCAACTAACTTCAGCCATTTGGCCCCTATACTTACTTTGGACAGCAAAGAAAATAAATTTTCTTGTGAAGAAAGATCTTGTGAGAACTTACTAACTACTATCATGAGAATAGCATGGGGGAAACTCTCCCCATGATTCAGTTACCTCCCACTGGGTAGCTCCCAGGACACGTGGGGATTATGGAAACTACAATTCAATATGAGATTTGGGTGGGAACACAGCCAAACTGTGTCAGTGCTTGAGTGAAGTAGTTGAAAGTGAGGACAGAGGTTGGTCAATATAATTAGGCCACCTGTCTTTGCTACTAGGAGCTTGTGAAAATCAGACTCCTACCTTGGCACAGAGACTAAGACAGAGGGGCACTGTCCACCTTGATGATTATATTTCAAAAGGATGGCTCTCAGGTCCTTGAGAAAAAGTTTCCTGGATTATAAAGCTGGTAAGAGGCTGCAGGAAGATTTACATCTCAAAGGGACAGAGAAAGAATCTACAAATGCAAATTTTCTAAAGTAAATGGTCTAAGAAAAGGGAAATCAGGGGCCTACAGTCAAAGATAAACCTGTCTAAAGTTTAGTCAACCTGAGGGAAATATTAAGGGCATCTTGGTCAGGATATTATTTATTATCTCCATACTATCTGGAAAAAAGAAGAATTCAGACTTGATTAATGCTAGCCCAAATGATGTTCTGTGGGAGGCAAACTTAAGACCTATGAAATGTTTCAAAAAATATTTATTTTCAACTAATGTAGTATTTACTTTGCTAATTCACAATGTTTCTGAGCAAATTACAGGCACTATGGAGTCTTGCAGTTGGAATAAAACAAAATAAAATAAAACACTCTAGCCTTTCCTTAAGCCATTATTTTTCAAATTGAATAAAAAATCCCTGCAAAACTTATGTTCCAAGAAATAGAATTGGGGGTCAAATAATCCTTAATTTCCCCTTTACTTCTAAAATTCTATTATATGCAATTAATAGCATGATTTTCTTGGAATATAAGAATTCATTTCTGGTTTTTGTGTATCTTTAAATTCTTTGCTCCCCATCTCTGCCCTCCAATGCAAATCCCCAGACAGATTCTTTAACACTTGAAATGACTGAGAAATCACTGCAGATTTTTAAAATTCTGAAACAGACCATTTAGTATTCAAAGTTTTCTAAAACCGGTAGCTACTTGCCTAATCGTTACTTGTATCTTAGAACTGAGCAAGAGGATTCCACAGAAGTTCGGGTCAAAAAATGAATTCTAAAAACCATTACTAAGCAACAACTTTTTATGTGTAATCCTTTAATTTTTTCTTGAGAAATCTCCAAAAAAACAAAAAACAAAACTGAAAGCAGGGGAGGGAGGAAGGGAGAAAGCAAAAGAAAGCTGTGTGTGTGCATTTATCTCCAAGGGTCCTTATTTCACTAGTTATGTAAACAAAATTTATATGCTACTATTTATCTTTCTCTCTGAAGTATACTGAGAGTTTTAGCCGTGTAAAATCTCAGGCAGTGTTTCGGCTTCAAATTTCTTATTAACCATTGCAGAGGGAGGGGTTATATACTGGGAAAATGTATTTTCTTTGCTGTCCAAAGTAAGTATAGGGGCCAAATGGCTGAAGTTAGTTGGTAAATTTCTCTCTCTGTTATAACAAACACTAGGGAGATAGCTCCTTTGAGCCATATAATTCTAATTTTGCCAATTAGTAAGAGCAAACTAAGAAGCAAACTGGTATTGGATTTTCTTATAAACAGTACAAATACATTATTCTACCACAGGTATATAATCATCAGCTGAGAAAGGTAGATGAAAAATTTTTTAAATACTTTTGATTATTAAAGTATAATACAACCGTGCTGTTAAACATATCAGTTTATATTACTATGTACATTGGGGTTGGTATATCTAAGACTAATGATGAGCAAATAAGTAAAATGACTTCCACTGTTACTTACCTCTGAACAGCTAATGGTAGAATACAAAACCAAATTACTCTATCTTTCCATGGAAAGTTATTCATGTCTTAACCCTTAATAAGAATCCTATCCCATAATTATAGATGTCAATAGAAATCTCATTTCTAACCATGAAAAGTGAATTTTGAGTCCCAAATATGCATTTTAGAAGTACAATCTCATGTTAAGTTTATAATGTATACAGTTGCCTTAGAAAGTAATAGAATACTTTAAATAATGTAAATGTATATGTAAGTAATTCCATACTTTAAAAAATATGTTCATTTTCTTCTAGGTTCACATATTTGTCCATTTTATATCTTTAGTACTATCATGTATGTCAGGCCTCTGAGCCCAAGCCAAGCCATCTCATCCCCTGTGACTTGCAGGTATATACCCAGATGGCCCAAAGTAACTGAAGAATCACAAAAGAAGAGAAAATGCCCTACTCCTGCCTTAACTGATGACATTCCACCACAAAAGAAGTGAAAATGGCTGGTTCTTTCCTTAAGTGATGACATTACCTTGTGAAGTTCCCTTTCCTGGCTCATCCTGGCTCAAAAGGCTCCCCCACTGAGCATCTTGTGACCCCCACTCCTGCCCACCAGAGAACAAGCCCCCTTGGACTGTAATTTCCTTTACCTACCCAAATCCTATAAAACGGCCCCACCCTTATCTCCCTTCTCTGACTCTTTTTTCGGACTCAGCCCGCCTGCAGCCAGGCTTTATTGCTCACACAAAGCCTGTTTAGTGGTCTCTTCACACGGATGCGTGTGACAATGTACACAACACATATTGTTGGGGAAAATGATGAATAATAACATAGTGTGCCAAATGTTAGAGAACTGACCTTATATTTTGACAATTGGAATGCATTTTCTAAAACAACCAAGAAAAAGTTATTTTCTATAAATCTTTTTGTTTATAATCTATTTTTCATTCTAAATCTCATTTTATTTAATCTATTACTCTACTTTCAGAAAAACCTGATTAATAATGTTATTCTACATAAGATAGGATATGCATATTCATGAGCCCTCATGAATTATTTGCGAAATTGAAATGAGTAAACCTTTATCTTATAGGAAAGCAATTAAAAGTACTTGACTCACAAGATGATAAATCAAAACTGAAAATTCAGTCCTCTAAGCACACATAATTTGAAACACTGCAATGTAACACATTGTGCTAGATTAGGCTTCTCTGAGTCAAAAAGTACATTTAAATTATTAAAGCTACTGTTTTCGATCATAAAACATTCCAGTGTAGGTAAAGGTATAGCACATTTTAAAAAACTAAGCTGATGGGTGATTTAAAGTACTTCTGGACAGCATATTATCTTCTGACATATCTGCTTTCTGAAAACCTAAAAGGTTTTATATTTTTATTCAAATGCCTAGGTAACACTGAGAACCAAGAAGATTCCTCCCTCAGGCAAAAAGAGTTTAAATTTACTCAAGTTGCATAGTAGAAATTAACAAGTGATGGAGAGCACAATATCTTTCTATTGCATACTGTATGCTAGTTTAATAATCAAATGATATATAAAGTTGTCAAAAAGCAGTGAATTTTAAAAAATGAATATATAATTTAAGTAAATGCACTGAAAAAAACATTGATTATACAGTATTCTATGTGGAAAAAGCTCAAAGCTATACTGTAAGGTTAAAATTTTATATAAACTAGTTTAGCAAATGGTATTCTAATAACTTCCCAACCTGGCAATATATTTTTCTTTCCTTTTCTCTGCTCATAAGTATGTACAGAGCTGATTTTTTTTTAACCTGGAAAAACATAGATTTTATGTAAATGCATACTACTCCTGGGAAAACCCTTCGGATCTTCTTATTTTCCTATCACCAATTACATCTTAGTGATATTGTCCTATAGCATTAATTATCATTGTTTAATATTCTGTTTGAAATATTCTCAGATCTTCTTTCCAAGTGTTTGTGTCCAAGTCTCCAAGTCCATTTTAAGATACCTCCAGGATCTGAATTATGTTGTTAATTTATTTTATGTTGCCTCTTTCTTTTTTCCTAACAAAGTCTTTCCTGCTCAAACCTCCTATCATCTTGAAAAACAAAAATCCTGCCTTGTTCAGAAAGCTTCATATAATGAAAGTGTATTTATTTTTACCAGCTTCATCAAGCAAGGCTTCACTAAATATGTGTATTTTATGTGAGCATTATAGCTTAAGACTGTTTGCTTTACTTTAAGAGAGGAGACCACCCCTCATATTGTCTTATGTCCAATTTCTGACTCCAAAGAAAGAAGAAGTACAAACTAAAAGGCAGAAATGAAATCCACAGGCAGACAGCCCGGCGCCACACCCTGGGCCTGGTAGTTAAAGATTGACCCCTGACCTAATTGGTTCTGTTATCTATAGATTACAGACGTTGTATAGAAATGCACTGTGAAAATTCCTATCTTGTTTTGTTCCGATCTAATTACCAGTGCATGCAGTCCCCAGTCACGTACCCCCTGCCTGCTCAATCAGTCACGACCCTATCACATGCACCCACTTAGAGTTGTGAGCCCTTAAAAGGTACAGGAATTGCTCACTCAGGGAGCTCGGCTCTTGAGACTGAAGTCTTGCCGATGCCCCCGGCCGAATAAACCCCTTCCTTCTGTAACTCAGTGTCTGAAGAGTTTTGTCTGCTGCTCGTCCTGCTACAACTTAAGACTTTATTTTAAAAAAATGGGAAAAGATATGAGAAATCAATGGAAATTAGACAAACATAAAAACACCTTGGTATTTTGGGGAGATAAAAGCCTTGTAATTAGGTTCAGGATCATGGTACTACTAGGTCTTAGAGACCTGAGTCACTAGATTTTTAAAATCTCAGTTTCTTCATTTATTAAGTGATACACTAAAGCTTAAATTAGGCAATATATAGATAGCAATTTATATTGTAGAGTACTGTGAAATGAAAGGAAGCATTATAAGACAGAATGCATTATTGCTAAATGACAGCTGGTAGAGTGGAGCCATCTTAACACTAGTTGCTGCAGATGTTGATGCTGTTTATGCCTAGCAATTCATAGATGGATAGTAAAAGAATATTAGATTAACAACATGGAAATAATTGACTAACAAGATGATAAGAAGAGAGGAGACCCAAGATGCTCTTGGCTTTAGGCATGAAATTCCCACATACCTGGAAGACCAAGGCCACTTCTCCACAAATCTAATTCTGAAAAGGAATCCACTCAGCGTTTCATAATCTATTAATAAAATGTAAGTTACTTTTTACTGTTGGAGGAGAAAAATATATTTCCCCCGAGTTCATAAAATATTCTGTTCAGGAGAGAGCATTTTCTTGATGTTATAATTAATGTAGTCTGCCTGCTGTAGCTATTCAAACATTCTTTTATTCTATTTTTTGCCCCATGGCAATTCTCTGACTTCTGTTTTGTCATTATGGGTAAGATACACTGCATAATAAGACTGCATACTCATACAAACATGGATTTTTTTTTTTATCATACTTTTAGCCTTACTTCATGTCCTGTATCTAATTTGTCTAAACTTATGGTATAACCTCAATTTTTCTCCAAGGCATTCAACATTATTTGCAAAAAGATTCAAAGTTAGATTTATTGTTATAGGAACTCACCAACTGAATAATATGAGCAAAAACAAATCATTTCAGGATTATTTAAATCTTACTGCATTTGTTGTACAACTGTATGTAAAGAACTGTTCTGGGGGTTGGACACACAGAGAAGTGTTGACCATCTCTGCGCATGATGAGTTTACAATCCATAGTTTAGACAGTGTTATGGCCTGAATATTTGTGTCCCCCGTGGCCAAAATTCCTATGTTGAAAACCTCATTGCCATTGTGATGGTATTAAGAGTTTGGGGTCAAGGAGTGTGATTGGATCATGAAGGCAGAGCCCTCATGGATGGGATTAGTGCCTTTATTGAAGAAGCCCAGGGCGCTGCCTTTTCTCTTCTGCCACGTGCAGACAGAAGGCACCATCTATGAACCAGAGAGCGGACCATCACAAGACAGTGAATTTGTGGGTGTCTTGATCTTGAATTTCCCAATGTCCAGGTTGCAAGAAACAAATTTCTGTCTAGCTACTCCACTTATACTTTGTTACAGCAATCTGAATGAACTAAGACAGATATTATTGTGACTCTGAGGGAAATTGTGGAGGAAAGAGAGTGGTTTAGGGAAAAATGACTCTCACTATGATGAGTCAAGTTATTTGGAGACCAGTGATACTGAAGACAGAGAAATATGATGATGACATAGAGGGGTTTCAAAAGGTAACTTTATGTCATCTGCCCATTAGATTGTTTAATGCTTATGCATTTCCTTATATTTTTCCCACATGAGTATGTTTTACTACATTTTATGTATTCCTATATAAAATATAGTTTTGTTTACATTTAATATTTGTGAGAGTCATCCTTGTTAGTATTGACAGTTCTCAGCCACTCATTTTTATTTCTGTGACATATTCCATTGTGGGACTGTCGAATGCATGCACATATTAAAATTGAAATATTAACTATTGACAAGTTGTTATCCAAAGTGATCGTAACAATGTTTATCTCAATCCACAGCGTATGAAGAGTTCTTGTTATGCCATAATCTTGTCAATACTTGGTATTGTCAAACACTTAATTTTGTCAATATAATGGGAATGACTTGTGAATTTCTCTTGAGTTTTTCTCTTCTGTTGGAGTTAGTAGACAGGAATCACATTTCTCTTCATACATTTTGCTCAATTTTCTATTGGGCTGACTTTTTCTTACTAAGTTTTAGGAATCATTTTTACTGTATATTCTTCATACTTATGTTTTGGTGATTATACACATTACAATATTTTTCTAGTCTGACATATTTTTACATTGTGATTTTTTTGTACAGAAATTTAAAATCTTAATGTGTTTGAAAATTTCAGCCTTTTTAAATAGTTTATTCTATTTGCATCAAGAAATGTTTTCTTAACCTGTCCTTATACAAATTTTGCTATATTTTCCTAGAATACACAATTTGGCTCTTTAAATTTACATTTTGTTGTAATATGCAGTATCATTCTAATTGTATTTTTTATCTGAATAATACAGTCCTAAGACCATTTGCTGAAAAACCCACATTTTCCCATTAATTATAATACTATTGCTGCCATATATCAAGTTTTATAAATGTCTGGGTCATTTTCTGGGGTTTCTATTTTATTTTGTGTCACCCTATTTTTGTGTCACTTAAAACACTTTTAAAATTACTATAGATTTATAATAATCTCAGTATCTGCCACATCAATTTTCTATAATTTTTCCTGTTTCAAAATATTCATGACTCAACATGTTGTCAAAATCTCAACAAAATATTGTTGTGGATTAAAATTTTGAATTAATTTTGAGATAATTGATATCATTATTATATTGAGGCTTCTCATATATGAACACAGTATCTATTTAATTTTTTTCTTATCTCTTTTAACAATATTTTGTAATTTTATCCATATTTAAATCATTTATAAGATCTCCTAATAGTGTTCTTACGGGATTTTTTAAGTTTTTATTATTTCTGTGAATGAAAATTTTTAAAATCAATACACTTTACTGGAATTAGGGACCCTAAAAGCACTCTTAGTTTTTGTGTGTAGATCTAATATCTAAAAACCTTGCAATGATTTATAATAACTTATATACAAATTATCTTGCATTTTTAAACAGAGATTTTCATCACTTAAAAATAGAGTGGCATTACTTTCTGTTATTTCCATATTCCTTGTTGTATATCTTTCTTGTCTTTTGCGTTAGCTAAACCTTTAGTACAATATTGAATATTAGAAGTGATAGCAGATATATTTGTCTTATTCCTGAATAAAGGGAAATACTTCAGAGTTTTGCTATTTTGTCTATATTTGCTATCATTTTCCTCCTACAGAAACCCTCTATCAGGTTAAAAACTGAAATTACTTTTTTCCTATTCCCAGTTTGTTAAGAATTTTTATTGAATAATTTTTCTGCATCTAAATAGTATGCTTTCTTGTTTACTTTCTACTATTTAATGTGATGCTAATATGGAAATAGATTTGCTAAGATTCAAAGATCTTTATATTCCTTGACAAATCTTGTTTATCAGAATGTGTTTTGTTAGTACATGCACAAACACCACACATGCATGCATCTCCAATAATAACCTCCAAACCAGTTCTTAAAATCCATGTGTAGAAGAAGAAAAAATGAGAAAACAGGCTTAGTGTCATCCATAATCACATAGAACAATCACATTGTTCAAACTGAGAATAACACAAAATTCCCTGGATCTCCAGGGTTTAAAAAATTATGGATTTATTTTGTTAAATTAAATTTGTCCTAAGGCTGCCTTTGTACTTTGAATCCCTATAGAGTAAACTGCAAACTAACTTAGTATGTAAACAAACTGCAACCTTAATAAGAGTATATTCTTGTAACAAATAGCCGAGTCTCAGTCAATTACATAGCCAAGTTTCAGCCAATCACAGGCTGCCAACTGATCAGACCATGTCCACAGAAAGCAAATGCCTCATCACACCATGTCCAATAAATGCAAATGCCCATCTGTAGCCAATCAAGCTATTTCTGTACATCACTTCCTTTTGCTGTCTATAAATACTGTCCTGCCCCTGTTGCTGGGTAGAGCTCTCTGAATCTCTTTTTGTTCTGAGTCTGCCCAGTTCATGAAACTGTCCTTGCTCAAATAAACTCTGCTAAATTTAATTTGTTTTAATAGTTCTTAACAAGAGATTTTATTCTAACACAACATATAGTCAAATAATATGGCCCAAATAGTTTAGTTTACCACATGGGCAATTCACTTATTTGAATTAAACTACACACGCTCAGTTTAAAAAGGGAAAGAAAGAGAAAGAAAATACTTTGAATTGTATGGTGAATTCTTCCCATGAGGCTATTCAATAAATATATTCCCTAAAACAAACATGATGGGAAATGCTAATGTCCTAGTCTGTTTGTTATTGTCAATTTCCCCATAATCTCATAGTCTATGCATCTTACTACATTAAATTGTATTTAAATATATGTATTTTTCATAAAATACGACCCCAAGTCAAATGCATCATCCAGTGACCAAAGAGGCGGAAACTTTTTTCTTCAATACTGGAGGAAAAATTGACTATGCTGGGCGTATTTTGAGGTGGACTATTGAACTACATTTTTGTACCTTTCCAATGGGTATTTAAGGATAAGTTTTACAGCTGCATACTCAACATACAGAATGGTTTTAGAATCTTCTGAAATGGGAGAGTTCCCTTATCCCCCTCGCAGGGTGTGCGACAGGGGTGTGGCTCGCTTCTTTGGTGCCCACACTGCACAATACTAGGGGAGCACACAGAGGGGCAGGTGCAGAGGTCGTGGGGAGCATTTTTGGGTTCTGACCCCACGGCAGCATCTAGGGGTGAGTGTTTACAACTCCCGAAGCCTAAGTGAGCCTGTGTTACAGTGTGCTCTTTCAGTTTTGCTGTCTGCAGGCAGCTTGTGTTAATCAGCTCAATTAGACCCTCCGCCTTATTGCAAGGACAGAGGTCTTTCCCTGTCCCGGATTCTTGCCCTAGTGTGCTGGAAAAATCGGATCGCATTTGGGCTTGAAAGATGAGTGCAAGGTTTTATTGAGCGGTAGAGGTAGCTCTCAGCAACATGGTTGGGGAGTCAGAAGGGGGATGGAATGAGAAGGTTGTCTTCCCCTGAAGTCGGGCTGCCCAGCGGCCAGACTCTCCTCTGATCGCCCCTGGCCCAATTCCCCTCGGTGTCCACGTGGTTCCGCCATGGCTGGTCTGCCAGCGTCTGCTGGTGTCCGTCAGTGTGTTCTCCTCCTCTAGAGGTCCAGCCAACTTGTATGTGTGCCTGCTAAGGTCTCTTGGGCACAGGATGTGGGGGCATGACAGGTCAGAGTGGTCTTGGTAAATGCAACATTTGAGCCCGAAAACCCAGAGTGCCCGTTATCACTTAGATCCATGGGCACAGGCCCGAGGGTGGAGCCTTTGCCAGGGACCTGCCCCTTCTCTACCCAGCACTTCCCTGTCCCCCTCCCATATCACCTACACAGTGACTTTAGTATTAGAATCACCTGAAAGGCTTGTTAAACTACAGGTTGCTGAGCCCCATCCGCAGATATTCTGATTCAGAAAGTCTGGTGTGGGACCTCAGTTCTAAAGTGATTCTATGACCTTCTAACAAGTTTCCAGATGATATGGCTGTTGTTTACCTGAGGACCACCCTCTGGAATAACCACTGACTTTAAAAAGGGGTTTACGTTTTCTTTGGATCCAAGCAAGCTCAATTTCCACTGAATGTTGACAGTGTTTGTTTCTTTGTGTGGGGAGATAGGAAGCCAGGGGAGAAATTTAGCATGTTTTATTAACTGTCACATGATAGGTGTTTTAGAATAAACTAGGGACTGAAATTATTGTAATTCACCTATAGCCAATATTCTTTAGTGCCTACTACAAAATTATAATAACCTTCCTAGCCATCAACTGCTGAAAGTCTTGTTTTTTTTTGTTTTTTTTTTTTTTTTTTTGAGACGGAGTCTTGCTCTGTCGCCCAGGCTAGAGTGCAGTGGCCGGATCTCAGCTCACCGCAACCTCTGCCTCCTGGGTTCACGCCATTCTCCTGCCTCAGCCTCCCGAGTGGCTGGGACCACAGGCGCCCACCACCTCGCCCGGCTAATTTTTTT
>NC_045449.1:39770112-39779415 GCF_002776525.5 Piliocolobus tephrosceles | reverse complement strand
GGGGGCAAGAAACAGATTTTGTTCTATTCTCATCTGTTAGAGCTCTAGAGATTGGTGGGCAGAACCACATTGTGAATAGCAACAATAAAATAAGAAGACTTGCTTCTTTGTGAAGGAAGTTCTTTCTAAGAAATAGTTCTTTCTTAATTTCATATCAATTAAGAAGATAACATGTTTCAAGAAATACTATTTAATCCACTATGTGTACAAGTGTCTGCTGTTAGCCACGATTCATTGGGATCTTATTGCATATCTCAGATGTTCATATCTCATATCTCACCGAGAGTACCCTTCAGTTTCACTTATGTTGGTTAACGTATAGTTCTCAACCTTTTTACCAGACCACATCTTCCCAGAAAGCAGAATCCTAATTTGTTTTTTCTTGGTGGCTACTAATTTTCTACCATAGTACCCAGCACCCAGTATTCACTCAGTTGTGTTTGTGAAATACATAAATGATTTTTATCTAAGCTCATTTATTTTTAAAGTACTTTTCTAAAAATATGTCTTTAAAAAAAAAATCCATTGCCAAAGGGAAGAAAAATTTAAAGTTTCTTTGGTTACCTTGGCAATCATCTAGATGATTTGCATCAATGTCATCTTTTTGTTATACATGGTTGTTCTTAGAATGAATTATAATGATGAAGATGGTAAGAACGACTAGAATCAAATGTTCCTTTACAGTAGAGAAAGCTTTCAGTCACATTATTCCATTTGATCTTCACAAAATCCATGTGCTGGTGGAGTGGCCACTGTTTTTCTTATTTTATTTATTTATTTATTTATTTATTTATTTATTTATTTATTTAGAGACAGAGTCTCGCTCTTTCACCTGGCTGGAATGCAGTGGTACAATCTTGGCTCACTGCAACCTGTGACTCCCAGGTTCAAATGATTCTCTTGCCTCAGTATCCTGAGTAGCTGGCATTACAGGTGTGTGCCACCATGCCTGGCTAATTTTTGTATTTTTAGTAGAGACGGGGTTTTACAATGTTGGCCAGGATGGTCTTGATCTCCTGACCTCGTGATCCATCTGCCTTGGCCTCCCAAAGAGCTGGGATTACAGGCGTGAGCCACCACACCCAGTTTTGGTTATTCTTATTTTGCAGTTGATTAAGTGAAGACCAGAAATGTCAAGTGACTTATCCAAGATCACATAAATAGCAAGTGCAGATGCGGGAGATTTATATTCTGGTCTTTCTGATTCCAAAACTCTATACTGAATGCAGGTTAGTCCCCAGTTTATAAGTGCCTGAATCGTAAAGCCTTCTTCAAACTAAAAACAAACAAACAAAATAACTAACACCCACATGATCACAGAAATCACCAGTCCACTTGACCACATGACTATAGGATACTCTTATGCCATCAAACCTCCCATTCCTTGTTTCTGGTACTTAACGAAGAAGAGAAAGCTTGTGTTTTTGCAAATTGCCTACTGCTTGCTTGAGTAAAATCCTTTAAAAATATATTCTGTTCTGTGGAAATATTTTCATTGCCTCCTATTGGTTTGTGTTTGCTTGTTCATGCATCTTTAATGAGATGATGAGTACTTTGCAGCCAAGCTGTGTAATTTTCTAAATTATCATAGGTTAATTTATTGCTGGATCACCCAGAAGTTCTGGACAAAGAAATGCCTTCAGCAAGTACCAGCAGTCACCTTCTAGAGAAGAGTACATGGAGGGACCAAGTGGAAGCCTCTTCCCATCTTTTTTTCTCTAGGGCCTTCAACTTTTCAATTCAATCCCTTCCCTGCCTTAGTTCGTAGAAGCTTCTTTCGAAGTCTTCTCTCCATGCTCATCTCTTGTTTCATCTATTACAGTCTAGTTAGCACAGAGCAACCAAGGTGATTCTTTTAAAGCAAATCTAAATACATAAACCACTTGTCAAAAATCCTTCCAGAGCTTTCAATTTCAGTTAGAATAAAGTCCAAAGATCTGACAATGACCTCCAGGGCTCCACGTGATCTGCCCTCTGACTGCTTTTCCAGTACCGCTCTGACTCCCACACTGTGGCCACTCAGCAACAGCTACACTGGCCTGCTGGCTCCTTCTTCACTTGCCAAATATTATCCCACCTCAAAGCACTGGCTTCTGTCTGCCTCAAACACTTTTCCCTTAGCTATTTTCACAGCTGTTTCCCTCCCGTTATTCAAGTCTCATATTATCTCACCAAAGAGGCCTTCCCCAAATTTTCTATATCCTTACATTATTTATATATTTTTTCATAGTACCAATTGCTACCTAACATTGCACTGCATATTTATTTACCCATTTAGAAAATATTCTGCCCTAGAATATAAACTTGAAGTCAGGAAATTTGTGTGTTAGTGACAGCTCTATTCTCAATATCTAGAATAATGACTTCATATAGTAAGAACTCAATAAATATATATCAAACACATGAAATGAATCAGTAAATAATATCTTAGTTTCAGGGGCTATCATTTTGCATTTCTCTCAGGATATTCTAAGGGGAGGATATGTAGGGTCAATGAGGATGCAACAAGCCAGTTGATATCTAAGCCTAAAATTTTTTGTAACATCACATTCAATTTCACAATTATTTAAACTGCAAGTAAATAACAGTACACTTGGAGCTATCCAAGTTTTTTAGTCGATGGCATTCTTAGAGCAAACTTGTGTTGAGTATTAGCTGTGTATCAGGCACATCACACAGAGGGTGCCTTGGACCCATACTGGGACAGCAAATATGGAAAATGTACAATTGCTTTTGTCAAGAGACTCATAGTTTAGTATCAGTAGTAGTTTATTTTAGTTGTAGTTCACTTTGTGGGGATACATTTATTTGAGAAATAAAGAAAGGAAGGAAAGGAGAGAGGAAGGGACCAGTCTACGTTATTCTGTAAAAAGGATTTATAGATAGGGTAGAAAAAGAGTTCAAATTAGGAAAGAAATTTAAAATTTTTGACATCAGTTTTTAGAAAGGTCTTGTCACATACTATCCAGACAATATTTTATTTTTGTGTGGCATGAGAATAATTGTATAAGATATAATATTTTATAAATGAATATTTGCCAATATAGGAATCTTGTCTACCTATATCCTCTTCAAGCAAAATTTCATGTTCCCTGAAATGACCCTAATAACTTCTAGAATAAGTTGTAATATATGAGAACATGTAGCTAATATATCTAATTGTGATCATTCATCAGTTTTTTAACCACTGATAAAGGAATAGGAAATGTGATCATTTCATGTCTCAATCATAAAGGCGCTTATATTACTGTAATTACTTGTTAAAATTTTTATCAAGATTTTAATTTTTAATAGAAAAAAATGTTGTGGTTTACTTTTTATTTTTTATTTTCAGTTTCTAAGATACCATTTAGCATACAGTACACATATTACTCATTCTAAAGCATGTAAGTATCTCACCTGCCTAGCCTCACCCTTTTGAATGTATGTTTTGAAAATAGATCAACTTAAGCATTCTTCTACCATGAAAAAAATCATAAATGGATACAATTATAATATAACTTTAGCCTAAATTCTGTTGTTTTTACATTCTCTATTATGACTTACAAAACCTGCCCAGGTCTATTGTCTATTTTATTGTCCTAGACCAGTAGAATTGAGCATCAACCCTCTTTAGGAGTTGACAGTCTAGATGACTGATGAAAAGAACAAATGTGAGTTCCTTTTGTGGTTATTGATACTATTATATTTCTATACCATCTGTTGCCCCCTTTCCTGGAAAAAAAAGAACCCATGTATTCTTAATCTTCAAGGAGATTGCTCTTAAAATTTGTTGGATGGTCTATATTACTGAACTTCACTTCTATGTCCTTGTAATTCCAGAGCCAATCATTTCTATGGAATTAGAGCTCCAACACTATAGAAACTTCATTTACTATCTTGCTTAAGATGAAAAGTGATCCTTTAAATTTGTTTTTGTTTGTTATTTGGTTTTGGATTTTTTACCTTCATATTCTGTATCCTGTTAATGAAATAACCCAATCCACTGCGTGAAACTGGTTTTTATTTGGCTATATACTGAAATAAAATAAAAATTTTATTACTTTGAAGTAAATCTCTCCTGGAAGGCTTTTCAGAATTGTTCACTAATTAATAAATGTTAGTTTCTGAAATTGCACTGAGAACCCAAATACATATTAACACTCTTATTTTCATCATAATGGTCTTTTGAAATAAGCATGCATGATATTCTGTAAGCAGGGCTGAGTTTAGTAAGTTATTTAAGAAGAGGTCGGAATTGATTTGTTAAGCAAATATTTATCAAACCTAAATTCTACAGTAATTCACATGACATTAAACATGAAGTAATAGTTCATGGAGAATGCTAGTATAGCTGCTAAGAGAAAAGCATACATAGAGTTTTCAGCAATGTACAGCCATTCTAGAAGGATATGAGCAAAACAGAAAACCAGTATGAACACATCACATTACAGAAAACCAAAATCTTTCCTAGGAATTAACTACTGGGGGACAATTCTTTATAAGTCTCTCACATTTCTGCATGTCTGTTGAGCAGGGACACTAACTGCCTTTTTATCCTTATTTTAATTAATTAATTTATTTATTTTGAGATGGAGTCTCACTCTGTCACCAGAGTGGAGTGCAGTGGAGTTATCTCGGCTCACTGCAACGTCCGCCTCCCAGGTTCAAGCAATTCTCCTGCCTCAGCCTCCTGAATAGCTGGGACTGCAGGCTCATGCCACCACGCTCGGCTAAGTTTTGTCTTTTTAGTGGAGATGGGGTTTCACCATGTTGGCTAGGATGGTCTCGATCTCTTGACCTCGTGATCCACCTGCCTCAGTCTCCCGAAGTGCTGGGATTACAGGAATGAGCCATTGCACCCAGCCCTGCCCTTGTATTCTTAAGTTTCTTTCCAAGGATGTTTATATAGCAAACAGCCTTGGAAGTTAGAGATACTGTTCCTCTCTGGAGCAAGGAGCAGGTTTGCTTAGCATTCAACATAATAAAGATAATTTTTCTTGAAACAAACATCAGGAAGGTTTGCTTACTGCTGATTATGAAAGATTCTAGTTACCTAACTTAGGGCTCCTCAGCCATGAAACAAAAATTACTGCATAATTTTTCATTTACAATATTACATAAGGCCCTCTGCTTCATCTCACAGGACACGAGAGTTACAGAAGAAACTGATGTAAACATGAAGCTCATACTGCTTTCTGTGACATGAGCAATAAAGCCCTTTGTCTCTGACCAAAGAATCTCATGTCTTGTTAAAATCCACAAAACTAGGCCAAGTTTGTTAGCTTGCAAGTAGGGTGAAAATCTTACATCCTTAACAGCTCTTGACGTTAATTGATACATATCCAATAGTTACAGTTTTAACAAACACCTCTAGAAAATAGCCCTTAACTGCCCTAATTGTTGAAAAGGGATGTAGAAATCACAATTAATTGTTCTTGGAAACTCCACAGAAGCTTGCTATCAATTCATGGAAGAAGAAAATCAGAGCATCATGCTCCATACTATTTGCTTGGTCTGAAATTCTTACTTAAGAGTGTTTGCATTTTTGGGCTGGGCATGGTGGCTCACACCTGTAATCCCAGCACTCTGGGAGGCCGAGGCGGGCGGATCACGAGGTCAGGAGATCGAGACCATCCTGGCTAACACGGTGAAACCCCATCTCTACTAAAAATACAAAATAATAGATGGGCATGGTGGCGGGTGCCTGTAGTCCCAGCTACTCAGGAGGCTGAGGCAGGAGAATGGTGTGAACCCGGGAGGTGGAGCTTGCAGTGAGCCGAGATCCCACCACTGCACTCTAGCCTGGGCCACAGAGCAAGATTCCGTCAGAAAAAAAAAAAAAAAAAGTGTTTGTATTTTTGAAAGGAGATAATGGAGAGAATAGGTAAGATATCATAAATCATAAGACAGTAGCTAAAATTTTTCCAGAATTCAAGGAAAACAAGAAATTAAAAATGAAAGATGTATGTTGAATTGCAGCTTCATTTGATGTCTCTCACTTTGCCGCAGTACACAGGCCATTTTTCAGTTTGTTAACCTATTTATGCCTAGTGTTCCATTATTGGAACACTAAGCTTGTGGGAGTTATTTATATCTTACTGCTCAAGGTCATCACCAAGGTCTGATTTTTCACACAAAAAATTTGCAACCTCCGGCATAAATTTAAATATACCAAGCTCTGTTGCACTCTCAGGTACTCTGCATGTACGTTTCTCGCCTATCTCCTGGAATGTTATTATCCTTGCTTTTTTATAGTGGGCTTTTGCCCATGCTTTTAAGTTAAGTGTTATCTCCTCTAAAACTTCTTATCTGACCGCTTTATTTAAAATAGCCTCTTTTTGCTTATTCTCCACTAGTCATTTTGTTTATTTCCATGGGTTACAGTTACTTTATCGATTTATGCATATATTTGTTATTGTTGTCTCTCTTGGTGAGAGATGATGTCTTATCTTCATAGGCTCCATTGTATCTCCCTTGTCCAGCACAATGCCTAGCATATAGAATGTCCTGAAGAAATATTTGTTGATTGATAAATAAATTAAAGAATGTAAGCACTTAATTGATTTGAACATAAATATAAAATTAAATATGTAATTATAGTTATAAAATTATTACTTATATTGTACATAAAATTATAAGATGGTTGAAAAAGAAAATTCCCTTTTAATAGACTGTGACAACATTTTAAAACAATAATAATTCCAACAAAGTCCATTGGTAGTAGGAAGCGCTCAAGAAAAATGGCAATAAGTGGGATAATTTCAATAGAAATAGTTTTACTTCTGAGTTGATAATTTAAAAAATATAAATGTAGGCATATTATTGCTAATTAAATAGCTAACTACCAAACAGAACTCAAAACAGATACCTGCTTTCAAAATTAACACAGTTAAATAAGCACACACACACATACACACACACACACACACCCTAAATATGAATGAACATGATTATATAACAAAGAGGTAAGAATAAAAGAAAATAGTAAGACAGCACTAAAACTACAAAGTGAGACCAGAGGACAAAAACAGCTAACATTTTGTAGATAGAATAGGCTATTAAAATTTTAAATTAATTCTTTAAAATTGAGTCAAAGAACAAAACTCAACTGTATATTATCTAGGAAGCAGTTCTAAAATAAAATAACCCAGAATATTTAAAAGTGAAAGAATGAGCAAGAATATACCAGAGCCATGATACTAATATTACACAAAGAAATATTCCAGGCAAAAGCATTACATAAAATAGAATCAATTTTATATAGCTATAACTCTCAAGACTCTTTATCAAATAATATAGACCTTGAAAATAAAAATTTCTAGGAAATATTATACATGGAACTCTTAATAAAAGATATGAGGAAAGCAAGAAAAATTAATAAGTAACATAAATGGGTAAATTAAAAGACTGATAAGTAAATCCAGAGCTGACTATATGACTCTCCTCCAAAAAAAAAAAAAAAAAAAAATGATAGTAGAATAAGATAAACTATCAGATAATCTAATTAAGAAAAAATAAATATAAGAAATTTAAAAGAATTATAAAAGAATACTTTTGTAAAAAATTGCTAACAAGCTCAAATAGTTTAACGAAATCTTCACAGAAGAAATGAATGGTTAAAATGAGTCAAAGATGTTGAGAAAGTTGACCAAGCCCTCAAAACTAAGAAAACTACTTCTTTAAAGACTACCACTCCAAGAAAGATTCAAAAATGATTTTTTTTTTGAGACATGGTCTCACTCTGATGCCCAGCCTTGAGTGCAGTGGCACCACCACGGTTCACTGCAGCCTTGACATCCCAGGTTCAAATGATCCTCTTGCTTCAGCCTCCCGAGTAGGTGGGACTATGCAACCACAGCCGGCTAATTTTTGTATTTTTTGTAGAGACAGAATCTGGCTCTATTGCTCAGGCTAGTCTTGAACTCCTGACTTCAAGCAATCCTCCCACTTTGGCCTCCCAAAGTGCTGGGATTACACACGTAAGCCACTGAGTCCAGTCTAAATGTTTAAAAATCTTTATTAAATAGATTATCCTTATGGTGTTTACACTTTTCCAAATCATTGAGAAAGTTAAATCACTCTTGATTATATGATTCTATATAAATTATTAGATTTTAGAACCAGGAAGTACACTAAAATAATGATACACCATGACCTAGAAAGGTTTACTCAGATTTAACTAAGGTGATCATATAATTTATTGGCTACACTAAAACCTTTAGAGTGAAAGAGGTGGCTACTAATAATTACTCTTTTATATCCAACAGTCAACCCATAAGAAACTGATATTTGTTCCAAATTCAAACTGTGAACAGAATCCAATCCAGTCATTTTTCCATGTTATTCTTATTTCAACTTTGTCTGAATCCCATTAAGCTCTTTCCTAGTTTTCTACAATAGTCCCTAACTGCTCCAGTTCTTGTTGTCTTTGCAATTGAGCAGTAAGGCAAATCCTTTTAAAATGTACATCAGACCTGATGCGGTGGCTCACATCTGTAATCCCAGCACGTTGGGAGGTCAAGGCAGGTGGATAGCTTGAGCTTAGGAGCTCAAGACCAGTTTGGGCAACGTGGCAAAAATACAAAATATACAAAAATTAGTCAGGCACAGTGGTGCCCACCTATAGTCCCAGCTACTCAGGAGGCTGAAGTGGGAGGATCACTTGAGCTCGGGAGGTGGAGGTTGCAGTGAGCTGAGGTTGCGCCACTACACTCCAGCCTGGGCAACACAGCCTGGGCAAGTGAGACCCTGACTCAAACAAACAAACAAACACAAAACTACAACAGATTATAGCCATTTCTGTTCAGAACTCTCTGAAGGCTTCCTATGTAACTTAGAGTAAAAGTCAAAGTCCCTTTGATCAATAAAGTTCAATATTATTTAACCCCCTCTTCCTGATTCCTACCACCACTTCTCTCCCTGTAGTTCACTCCACTCCACCTACACTTATAACCTCACTATGCTTTGAATTTACGAGTTAATTTCCTGTTTTAGGGTCTTAGCAGTGGCTTTCTCTCTGTCTAGAATGCTTTCCCCACAATTATCAGCCTGACTTATTGGGATTATCAGGATGTCAGCTTCAAGGCTTCGTATGAATGTCACTTTCTAAATAAGGCCTGCCTTTCAACCCTATCTAAATTATATCCACTCACGCCAACTGCACCACCCTACCTGAAGTTTCTTATCTATTTATTTTCTCCTTTGTTACTTACAATGTTCTAACGTGTTATTTATTTACTTACATGTATTGTTTATTTTTGTCTGTAGCTACCAGATTGGTGCAAATGTAATTGCAGTTTTGAACTATGAATTTTAAAAGAA
>NC_045449.1:39766599-39770102 GCF_002776525.5 Piliocolobus tephrosceles | reverse complement strand
TCAGATGTAATGGTTTTGCCAGGATTCAGAAAGCTGTAGTGGATCAGTTCTTGTGGGCATATTATTCAGTTTTCTCATAGACCTGTCTGATAACTCCAGTATCTAGATCTCCCATGGGTCTGTTTCTACTGTCCATTATTTCAGACATTCCTGTTCTTTCTCTGTATACTCTGCTATTTTTTATTGAATATCTATCTGACCTTTTCTTATGAAAAAAATTGCAGAAGTAATTTGAGATGCTGGATGATGTTACTTTCCTCCAGAAAAGATTTACCTTTGCCCTTGGCAGGCAGTTACATGAGAGAGGGAGAGTACTTTCTTTTAGGAAGTGAACTGATTCAAAACTAAACTTCAGTCTTTATAAGAGTTGGTCTTTTTTGGATAGCCATTACTCAGAAATACTGCCCTTCACAGGTCCTAGCTGAAAGATTGGAGTATTTTTTCATGCCCTTCTTCCTTGGCAAGTCCAGAACTCTAATTTTTAGCCTGCTGAGCACCACAAGGTTGCCCAAAGTTCTTTTGAGTTATCCAGGCTCTCAAATACCTTGCTGGGGAAAGCAGAATTGAATATCGAGTTCATCTACCTACACTCCCCTACTCCTCAGGATTTTAGCTCTCTAAATCATTTCTTCCCGGTATCACTCAAATGCTATTCAACTTGTCTAGACTTTTTTGTTTTTTTCTTACAGCAAGAAGTTTGAATGATATAAGCTAATCACCATACTGGAAGCAGGATGTCCCAAGATTTACTGGCTATTCACTAGAAATCTTTGCATATGAACACTTTACGTAGATTTTAAATAATACATTAAATGTGAGTCAGCTATTTCCAACAAATTTGTTTCTTGCTTTTATTTTTTTATTTATTTATTTATTTTATTATACTTTAAGTTCTGGGGTACATGTGCATAACGTGCAGGTGTGTTACATATGTATACATGTGCCATATTGGTGTGCTGCACCCATCAACTCGTCAGCACCCATCAATTCATCATTTATATCAGGTATAACTCCCCAATGCAATCCCTCCCCCCTCCCCCCTCCCCATGATAGGCCCCAGTGTGTGATGTTCCCCTTCCCGAGTCCAAGTGACCTCATTGTTCAGTTCCCACCTATGAGTGAGAACATGCGGTGTTTGGTTTTCTCTTCTTGTGATAGTTTGCTAAGAATGATGGTTTCCAGCTGCATCCATGTCCCTACAAAGGACGCAAACTCATCCTTTTTTATGGCTGCATAGTATTCCATGGTGTATATGTGCCACATTTTCTTAATCCAGTCTGTCACTGATGGACATTTGGGTTGATTCCAAGTCTTTGCTATTGTGAATAGTGCCGCAATAAACATATGTGTGCATGTGTCTTTGTAGTAGCATAATTTATAATCCTTTGGCTATATACCCAGTAGTGGGATGGCTGGGTCATATGGTACTGCTAGTTCTAGATCCTTGAGGAATCGCCATACTGTTTTCCATAATGGTTGAACTAGTTTACAGTCCCACCAACAGTGTAAAAGTGTTCCTATTTCTCCACATCCTCTCCAGCACCTGTTGTTTCCTGACTTTTTAATGATTGCCATTCTAACTGGTGTGAGATGGTATCTCATTGTGGTTTTGATTTGCATTTCTCTGATGGCGAGTGATGATGAGCATTTTTTCATGTGTCTGTTGGCTGTATGAATGTCTTCTTTTGAGAAATGTCTGTTCATATCCTTTGCCCACTTTTGGATGGGGTTGTTTTTTTCTTGTATATTTGTTTGAGTTCTTTGTAGATTCTGGAAATTAGCCCTTTGTCAGATGAGTAGATTGCAAAAATTTTCTCCCATTCTGTAGGTTGCCTGTTCACTCTGATGGTAGTTTCTTTTGCTGTGCAGAAGCTCTTTAGTTTAATGAGATCCCATTTGTCAATTTTGGCTTTTGCTGCCGTTGCTTTTGGTGTTTTAGACATGAAGTCCTTGCCCATGCCTATGTCCTGAATGGTACTACCTAGATTTTCTTCTAGGGTTTTGATGGTATTAGGTCTAACATTTAAGTCTCTAATCCATCTTGAATTAATCTTCGTATAAGGAGTAAGGAAAGGATCCAGTTTCAGCTTTCTACTTATGGCTAGCCAATTTTCCCAGCACCATTTATTAAATAGGGAATCCTTTCCCCATTTCTTGTTTTTGTCAGGTTTGTCAAAGATCCGATGGTTGTAGATGTGTGGCATTATTTCTGAAGGCTCCGTTCTGTTCCATTGGTCTATATCTCTGTTTTGGTACCAGTACCATGCTGTTTTGGTTACTGTAGCCTTGTAGTATAGCTTGAAGTCAGGTAGCGTGACGCCTCCGGCTTTGTCCTTTTGACTTAGGATTGTCTTGGCAATGCGGGCTCTTTTTTGGTTCCATATGAACTTTAAAGCAGTTTTTTCCAATTTGGTGAAGAAACTCATTGGTAGCTTGATGGGGATGGCATTGAATCTATAAATAACCTTGGGCAGTATGGCCATTTTCACGATATTGATTCTTCCTATCCATGAGCATGGTATGTTCTTCCATTTGTTTGTGTCCTCTTTTATTTCACTGAGCAGTGGTTTGTAGTTCTCCTTGAAGAGGTCGTTTACATCCCTTGTAAGTTGGATTCCTAGGTATTTTATTCTCTTTGAAGCAATTGTGAATGGAAGTTCATTCTGATTTGGCTCTCTGCTTGTCTGTTACTGGTGTATAAGAATGCTTGTGATTTTTGCACATTAATTTTGTATCCTGAGACTTTGCTGAAGTTGCTTATCAGCTTAAGAAGATTTTGGGCTGAGACGATGGGGTTTTCTAAATACACAATCATGTCATCTGCAAACAGGGACAATTTGACTTCTTCTTTTCCTAACTGAATACCCTTGATTTCTTTCTCTTGCCTGATTGCCCTAGCCAGAACTTCCAACACTATGTTGAATAGGAGTGGTGAGAGAGGGCATCCCTGTCTTGTGCCACTTTTCAAAGGGAATTTTTCCAGTTTTTGCCCATTCAGTATGATATTAGCTGTGGGTTTGTCATAAATAGCTCTTATTATTTTGAGGTACGTTCCATCAATACCGAATTTGTTGAGCGTTTTTAGCATGAAGGGCTGTTGAATTTTGTCAAAAGCCTTTTCTGCATCTATTGAGATAATCATGTGGTTCTTGTCTTTGGTTCTGTTGATATGCTGGATTACGTTGATTGATTTGCGAATGTTGAACCAGCCTTGCATCCCAGGGATGAAGCCCACTTGATCATGGTGGATAAGCTTTTTGATGTGCTGCTGAATCCGGTTTGCCAGTATTTTATTGAGGATTTTTGCATCGATGTTCATCAGGGAGATTGGTCTAAAATTCTCTTTTTTTGTTGTGTCTCTGCCAGGCTTTGGTATCAGGATGATGTTGGCCTCATAAAATGAGTTAGGGAGGATTCCCTCTTTTTCTATTGATTGGAATAGTTTCAGAAGGAATGGTACCAGCTCCTCCTTGTACCTCTGGTAGAATTCAGCTGTGAATCCA
>NC_045449.1:39722288-39761599 GCF_002776525.5 Piliocolobus tephrosceles | reverse complement strand
CCATTATGTAATGGCCTTCTTTGTCTCTTTTGATCTTTGATGGTTTAAAGTCTGTTTTATCAGAGACTAGGATTGCAACCCCTGCTTTTTTTTGTTCTCCATTTGCTTGGTAGATCTTCCTCCATCCCTTTATTTTGAGCCTATGTATGTCTCTGCATGTGAGATGGGTCTCCTGAATACAGCAGACTGATGGGTCTTGACTCTTTATCCAGTTTGCCAGTCTGTGTCTTTTAATTGGAGCATTTAGTCCATTTACATTTAAGGTTAATATTGTTATGTGTGATCTTGATCCTGCCATTATGATATTAACTGGTTAGTTTGCTCATTAGTTGATGCTGTTTCTTCCTAGGCTCGATGGTCTTTACATTTTGGCATGTTTTTGCAATGGCTGGTACTGGTTGTTCCTTTCCATGTTTAGGGCTTCCTTCAGGGTCTCTTGTAAGGCAGGCCTGGTGGTGACAAAATCTCTAAGCATCTGCTTATCTGTAAAGAATTTTATTTCTCCTTCACTTATGAAACTTAGTTTGGCTGGATATGAAATTCTGGGTTTAAAATTCTTTTCTTTAAGAACTTTGAATATTGGCCCCCACTCTCTTCTGGCTTGTAGAGTTTCTGCCGAGAGATCTGCTGTCAGTCTGATGGGCTTCCCTTTGTGGGTAACCCGACCTTTCTCTCTGGCTGCCCTTAAGGTTTTTTCTTTCATTTCAACTTTGGTGAATCTGGCAATTATGTGTCTTGGAGTTGCTCTTCTGGAGGAGTATCTTTGTGGCGTTCTCTGTATTTCCTGAATTTGAATGTTGGCCTGGCCTGCTAGGTTGGGGAAGTTCTCCTGGATGATATCCTGTAGAGTGTTTTCCAATTTGGTTCCATTTTCCCCCTCACTTTCAGGCACCCCAATCAGACGTAGATTTGGTCTTTTGACATAATCCCATACTTCTTGCAGGCTTTGTTCATTTCTTTTTCTTCTTTTTTCTTTTGGTTTCTCTTCTCGCTTCATTTCATTCATTTGATCCTCCATCGCTGATACTCTTTCTTCCAGTTGATCGAGTCGGTTACTGAAGCTTGTGCATTTGTCACGTATTTCTCGTGTCATGGTTTTCATCTCTGTCATTTCGTTTATGACCTTCTCTGCATTAATTAGTCTAGCTGTCAATTCTTCCACTCTTTTTTCAAGATTTTTAGTTTCTTTGTGCTGGGTACGTAATTCCTCCTTTAGCTCTGAGAGGTTTGATGGACTGAAGCCTTCTTCTCTCATCTCATCAAAATCATTCTCTGACCAGCTTTGATCCATTGCTGGCGATGGGCTGTGCTCCTTTGCAGGAGGAGATGCGCTCTTATTTTTTGAATTTCCAGCTTTTCTGCCCTGCTTCTTCCCCATCTTTGTGGTTTTATCTGTCTCTGGTCTTTGATGATGGTGACATACTGATGGTGTTTTGATATAGGTGTCCTTCCTGTTTGATAGTTTTCCTTCTGACAGTCAAGACCCTCAGCTATAGGTCTGTTGGAGATTGCTTGAGGTCCACTCCAGGCCCTGTTTGCCTGGGTATCAGCAGCAGAGGTTGCAGAAGATAGAATATTGCTGAACAGCGAGTGCACCTGTCTGATTCTTGCTTTGGAAGCTTCCTCTCAGGGGTGTACTCCCCCCTGTGAGGTGTGGGGTGTCAGACTGCCCCTATTGGGGGATGTCTCCCAGTTAGGCTACTCAGGGGTCAGTGACCCACTTGAGCAGGCAGACTGCCCCTTCTCAGATCTCAACCTCCGTGTTGGGAGATCCACTGCTCTCTTCAAAGCTGTCAGACAGAGTCGTTCGCGTCTGGACAGGCCTCTGCTGCTTTAGCTGAGCCCTGTCCCCAGAGGCGGAGTCTACAGAGACAGGCAGGTTTCCTTGAGATGCTGTGAGCTCCACCCAGTTCGAGCTTCCCAGCGGCTTTATTTACCTACTTAAGCCTCAGCGATGGTGGGCGCCCCTACCCCAGCCTCACTGCTGCCTTGCGGGTTAGATTGCGGCAGACTGCTGTGTTAGCAAGGAGGGAGGCTCCGTGGGCGTGGGACCCTCCCGGCCAGGTGTGGGATATAATCTCCGGTGTGCCGGTGTTACAGCGCAGTATTGGGGTGGGAGTTACCCGATTTTCCAGGTGTTGTGTGTCTCAGTTCCCCTGGCTAGGAAAAGGGACTCCCTTCCCCCTCGCGCTTCCCAGGTGAGGTGATGCCTCGCCCTGCTTCAGCTCTCGCTGGTCGGGCTGCAGCAGCTGACCAGCACCGATTGTCCGGCACTCCCGAGTGAGATGACCCCAGTACCTCAGTTGAAAATGCAGAAATCACCGGTCTTCTGTGTCGCTCGCGCTGGGAGATGGAGACTGAAGCTGATCCTATTCGGCCATCTTGCTCCGCCCTTATTTTCCGTTTCTTGCTTTTATAAAACCATACATTTAAATACTTCTTTAAACACTTAAATCAAGATATTATTTATATAAAGATGGTTTTCCAGATTATAAGTATTACAGAGGAACATTTCACAATGAGTATTTTATCTTAAGAGGTATCTTATCACCCCACTTGCCCCTCCCTCTCCAAAAAAGAAAGTTTATATTCAGCTATGTTTGGGAATTTCCACATACATGTACCTAGCTCGGGGACATGGGGTATGTTTGCATTTTAAATGTTCTGAAGTGCTATACTTTATAAAGATTTGCTTTAAAAACAAGCAAACAATTTTTTTCTACCTTATTTAAGGAGATAACTTTTAAAAAAATATTTACTGGTATTCCCAAGGAAGTGGTTTTCCATGGGACATTCTTTAGGTAACCCTGTTCTAGAGGAAACAGAAAAATATAACATAGAGTCTCTACCTTCAAGGGATTTTTAATTAGTTGGAGAGAAAAATATATTCATATTAATTAACCTGGAATATACAATTCAACTCACTTTACAAGAAACCAACACAAAAGAAGTCACAAGAAGTCATGGTTAAGGGTGAACCTGATTATCCAGTCCTTTGCGATCAAGAAGGGTATAGTACTAAAATATCAAAATCCATGCCACGGTTTAACTCAATTAGCATTATGAATTTGCAACAATGAATGTAAAGTCTTTGAGGTCAAATAATAGAAGAATAATCTTTAAAAATTCCAGTGCTGAAATAATGTTGTTTGCCTACCAAGGGTCACAATACTTTTTCTTTATTAACTTGGAAGGTTTAGAGTGCTTTCTGCAAATCTAGCGCAATAAAAATGAAAGCCATTAAAATAACCTTGCTCCCTTGGGTAACAAAGCCTGGACGTTACAAGATATTTAAAAATAGCACACAACAGGCTTTTCTTATATATTTCTCATTAACTTTTTAAAGCCTCCTGACTTTGTGGAATCGCTGCAGTAAGTTCTAAGTGATGCATAAAATGGAAAAGAAAATGTAGGCTATCCTCACTTCCTCCTGGGCAAGAGCACACCTGGGTTTTGTTTGTTTTGTTTTGTTTTTAGCTAAATTACTGTCACCATTGTTATTTCCTTCTATACAAACCTTTTAAAGAAACAGCATAACCACACAAACATGCACTGGGGAAATACATAAAATCAAAACTTCAGAATTCATTCGGATCACAACACATATTACCTACTCTGATCTGGTATTTCTAGCTTTTATTATCTGTTCTCTCTCTCTCTCTCTCTCTCTGTCTCTCTTCCTTCCTCCCTCCCTTTCTCCCTCCCTTTCTCCATCACTTCACAAATCAGACACTCCCTCAGCCATCCACAGGCCTAAGTGGTCAAGCTTGCTTTATAACCAATCCTCTGCCAAGGGATGGGATTAGAGAGTCTCTGAAACAGAAAGAGAAAAGAATTTCCCTGTTGGAACCAAAACAGTAGCATCATAGGCTATCTCTGTCATTACTTACTATTCAAGCAAGAATCTCCATCATGGTATTTGTGATTTCAGAAATACTGATATTCATTGTCTTTTATGAAATAAAAATGCATTTTGCCTCTTGATGTGTATAGCAGTCAGCTAATTATAGAACTTTAGGGAACAGGTGGTGATAGTGACAGGAGGCAGATAAATCCTAGGCAGATGGGGCGGGTCCCCAGTAAAACCCCACCTTCAATCCAAGAACAGCCTGAAGGCTGAAAGGTTAGACTGCTGGTTCTAGATGAAACCCGCAACCCAGAGAGAGAACGTCTGTTCCTGTTTGCCCGCCCTTTCCTGGTTGATTCTTTTTGAATAATGTTTTTTAAATGACAGAATGTCACCTTTTTAAATACTACCTACGGCCTGCTCCTTCCCTTTCTTTGTCCATAAAAACCCCACTCTCAGCCACACTGTGAGAGAAACCACGTGACTTCAGGTGGCTGCCCACCTGTGCATCCACTCATTGCTGAGAGGTGTTTTGTCACTCAATAAAATTCTTCTCCCCCTTCCTCACTCTTTGATTGTCAGCATATTCTCATTATTCTTGGACACAGGACAAGAGCTTGGGACCCACCAAACGTGGGTACAGAGAAGGCTGTAATATCATGGCCCTATGCCGTTTATCAGTGGATGGTAGCCACCCCATGCAATGAAAGCAGTGGCAGGGTTGAGCCAGCCTTGGAGTTGTAGACACCAGAGCAGGGCAAAGGGCTGACAGAGCTGTTAACATGCTGCCGTCTGTTGGGGTGTGGATGGGAGGACTAAAAGAGCTAATTAGCATGCTGTAACATCACATCCCCTCTGGGGCTCTAGGGTCATGGGCACCCCTGCCTAGGCATCACCATGTCTCCCTATTCTGGATGCTGGGGTATACCACGGGAGTGGCTTGTGATATGCCTGGTGCGGCTGTAAGCACCACACAGAGCCTGCTTCTCTGCCAGCACTTGGAGTGCCCAGCTGGGCCACACACTTGCTCCCTGACACACCCCCTCCCACTAGGGGCTGAGTGTATAGTTACGGTGGCTGTGGGATAAATGCCGGAGTGCCACCAGTCACAGTCCACCAGGCCGAGTGGACAGGGTGTTTCCTGTGGCAAACCTGGGCCCAAGTAAGGCCTGCGCAAGGGCGTCACCAGCCAGGGGTCACCAGCTGAGAAGTGACTGAGAAAAATCCTACATCAGAGGTTCAATAGTGTGTTTTTGGCCACAAGGAACAAAGTAGCCACCAAAAAAAGAATTTATAAACAGTACGGGCTAATTTTTCCCACATAGTGAAGAGTCTATAGATATGCAAATTAGGGTGGGTTAAGTGACTCAGCGATATCAGTTATCAGGACTCTGTATCAGTGTCTCTTGGTCTTCAACTCACGGTCACAAAGTGACTGCAGTTGTGCAGCTATTATCCTCATAGGACAACATCGAAAAGTGAAAGGAAGTGGCAGCAATTTCTTCTCTCCTAATGCTTTCATTCAAGGAAAAATAAATATTTCCTAAAAGTCGGTGTAAACTGCTTTTCTGTCTCACTGGCCAGTATTCTATCTCCTGCTGTATTTTTAGCCTCAGTAGTGGTAGGTGGAATCTTCCGGCAAGAAAAAATGAGGCTGGTCTTCAAGTATCCAAGAGTATCTGGCACAGGAAGAGGTAGAGGATGTGCTTTCCTTCTTGTATGGACTACTGATCCTGTTTAGAGAAATATGCATTTTACACTATGAATTTTACTTTTATCTGACATTAGATCCATTCTTGTTTTGGTTCCATTAGATTAAGAAAAATGTTTTTGATTTTAAAAGTTTAAAAGGTATGTTTCACTTATTCATTTTTTAAAATATTATGAATCTTGAATATTGTTGTTTTGAAAGAGTTTTTGGTTTGTTTCAAACCTCCTTGGAGCATAAAGGGGAGAGGCAGGTCAGAGGTAGTAGTAGAAAAGGCAACATTTGATCACTTAAAAAGCATTATTCAAAAAGAACCAATCGGGAAAGTAGGGGGCCAACAGGAACAGATATTCTCACCCTGGGTTGAGAGTTTCATCCAGAACTAGCAGTGTAGTCTTTCAGCCTTCAGGCTGTTTTTGGATTGAAGGTGGGGTTTTACTGGGGACCCGCCGCATCTGCCTAGGATTTGTCTGCCCCCTGTCACTATCACCGCCTGTCCCCTAAAGTTCTATAGTTAGCTAACTGTTATACACATCGAGAGGCAAAATGCATTTTTATTTCATGGAAGACAATGAATATCAATATTTCTGAAATCACAGATACCAAGCTTGACCACTTAGGCCTGTGGATGTCCAAGGGAGTGTCTTTATGTATACATGTTTTGTTGTTCTGTAAAGTAAGTCTAAAGCTTTTGGCAGATTTTGAAAGTGTATATCACTCCCTAGAAATTTAGAATCATCAGTAACAATGATTGTTTCTAATAATTCAAGGTATTTGTATAAACTGTTTTAGGACAAATCCTTCATCTACATTTTAGAGACAGCATTGATACAATAATCTCATTCTGTTTAGATTAATAGTTTCACAAATGCATTTTTGCAGTTAACTCCCATAACATTTGTTGCTTATCCATATTATAGAACAAGGGAGAAATTATTGATCTTCTTCATGCCTGAATCCAGAAAAAGTCAATTGATAGTGAAAACCAGAGGGTATTTCCATAGTAAAATGTAGGTGGTAAACTCATTTTTTATTTTCTTTCTGTGCTTTCTCTTTCAGCTGTTCAGTAAGAGCGCTTATTGAGTTCTTGCAGTGTGCCACTGTTTTATTTCCATCGTTTCATGAAACTGCAGACAAAGCAAGCTCTGGTGACATTTGTCCAAGGTCATACAACTAACAAGTTTTGGAGATTCAAAGCAGGACACAGACACCAAGTCCAAGATTCCTTTTACACTGTCACAACTAGCTTTTTTTTTTCTTTCAAAAAGTATTTAGAGTGTAATTGGTGTGACTAAACAAGAAGCAAAATCTTTTCTGACAGTGCTACATGTTTAGTTGGTATAAACAGGTGATAATTCACAGAATTCAAGGTAAACCTTCAAAAATACTTTCAAAAATGTCTCTTCAGTGACAACATTGCACTTCACTTGACTACATTAAAACTCTTTATATTATGTATATTTGGTAATATGGGATACACATATGCTCACATAACCAGAATCAAAAATCCAAAAGAATCTATCCATTTTTCTGAATTTATATGCATAATCTTAATATAGTATCAAATATATAGAAAAATAATAAAATATTAAATTGTCTTTTATTCTGTGAGAAAAAATAGTAGGCAATTCTTGTTATATTTCTATTTTGATCATTGAGAGTTATAAATTTAATTAAATGTAATTGTTTCCCTCAATCTCATGCTATGGATAATTTAAATCTTCATTTAAATGTTAATTGCCAGTAACATCAAAGAAAGACCTTAATAATAACATTTTATTCTGCTTTAATTTTATAAAATTCAGGATATTTGTTTTGTTATAAAGTATGATATAACATAATGATTATGAAAAGGTAAAGATGAATATAAATTTCTACAATAGTCTTCAAACAATTTCACATAGTGATTTTCAGAAGAGTCAAATGTACTGTTTTCATGTTAGTTGCAACAAATGGAGCTTGCAATTCAGATAGTTGCAGTCAAGCTGCAAAACTCTTCCTCATTCAAAAGAGGAAATGATTACTTTCTGGTCTTTTCATTAGTTATCAGCAAGTTGCTACAATTAGATTAGGGATGGATGAAGACCTTATTTTCCATTTCATTCTGTGTTAACATTATCTATGCAGTGCATATTGTGTAGTTAATAGAAGTTTAAGGGAAAAAGGTTAAATAGATTTATAATTTTGATGGACTCAGTAAGAAACAGTGCTACACAGTTGCCTGGTCAGACTGAAAATCAATTTGTGAGTATGAAAATGTGAACCGCATTTAGTTCCAAGCAGAACTATTGCTAGGCCATCTTTGGGGAGATGCTGGACTATTGTTTTCATTAGGTGTGTCTGGGATGCCTAAGAATAGGTTGTTCTTCGAATGTGAACAATTCTAAGAATCTCATATTGAGCCACTTGGTTCTTTCGGCATTAGCAAAGATAGCTCACTGACTTAATATCGTGCCAAAGAGACCAAGTTGCAAGTACTTAGTAAAGGCCTAGTGCTCAAATATTTCCATTTGTACTCTTGCACCTTTACCACTGCCATGAGAACATGACCAGGATGGCCTGATGAAATATGAAAAATGCATGGGTGAGTGGCCCCTGTTGCTCCAGCCAACAGCCAGCCAAATGCCAGACATGTGCGTGATCCCAGCAGAGACCAGAACTGCCCAGCCAAGTTCAGCCTTAATCATCAGTCTGCAAACTTGTAAGCAAAATTAGTCTTATTATTTTGTCGTTATGTTTCAGGATGGTGGATTATGCAGTACTGTGTGGCAGTAGGAAACATACACTTTAATAAACACCATCTCATACTAAGAGATAATAATGGGGATTGATTAGAACCATATCATTAGTGCCTTCTTGGCTGGGGGCAGAAGGTAGAGCAAGACAAAAAACAATAGGATTTTTTTTTTTTTGTTCTATGTAGCAAAAGTACCAGATTTATCTTCTTCTATTGAGGATAGAATGAGAATGGCCCTAACAGACCTTATACAGAAAAGCAAAGCTGCTACACTACAAGCTGTCAGTGTTAAGGCTGGATGAACCAAGGCAGAGTCAGTGTTGACAATAAGCTAAGAGTTGAGAAGGGAAGTAAAAGAGATACCTCTGATACTCACAATAATCCTGCAGGCAGATTTGATTACTTCCTGCTAAATGAGCAAACGAGGCCAGACTTATTGTCGGTCAGTACAATTGCCAGATTCAGCAAATAAAAATACAGGATGCTCAGTTAAATTTGAATTTTAGATAAATGACAACAGTTTATTAAAATCACATCCCATACACTGGGCGTGCTGTGTATTTTCCAGGAATTTTACTTCCAGGGGAGAGGATTTGGGGAATAGAGAACTGATTCAGTTTTAAAATTACACTTTTCCTGTCTCTTTCTGATTTTTATTTTCTTGTTAGTAGCCTAAGGAATGGTGTACAAAAGTACCGTCTTTGCCATGTTTGTGGGATAAGTGATGAACCATTACTACGTATGAAGGTAGAGTTCAGTATAGACTGTGGATCTAGTAGAAAAATCTAAATTTTCCAGTCCCTCTTCCACCTACGTCACTTGTAAATTCACCCATAAACAACATGACAAACCAGACACTGGACAACTCCCTCTTTACTTATCTTTAAGCTACCCATTTGTAGCTGACTTGGCTTTATACATAGTCCGTTCCCAAACACTTTACATATAGAACTTTTTTCAAAGTTATGTTGTCTTTTTGTTTTTATAATTATAAAATAATATATGATCATTGTAAACTAAATCAGAAGATAATGGAAGAACATTAAGTTGAAAAGAGAAAACAACACAAATATCTGCCTCTGAAATAATAACTCTTAACATTCAGGTAAAAATCCTTCAACTTTCTTTATGTACACAGGCAAATATATGTATGTTGTTTTTCCTCACATAGAAATAGAATTGTTATACATGTCGCTTGGTAACCTGTTAGCCTGACTTAACATGTTATGGATTTTTTTCAATGTCAATAAATATACATTTACAACCTTGATTTGAATGACTGCAGTCAGTGAGTCAACAATATTTATCGAGCTCTTACTAAATGCAAGACATGCCGTATTTCATTGCATGTATACCCCATGATAGATTTAACAAATTCCCTATAGTCAGGCATTTTATGCTGTTTATAATTATTCACTAGTATAATCATGCTTACAATGAATATGCTTGTAAGCCTACAACTCAACTGATAGAAGTAGATGGGTTCAGGCACACTAGAGAGGAGTAAATATTTTTGGAAATGTTCTGATTGTAGGAGGGCAGACTGCATGCAGATTTTCATTTTTTATGGATATTATTTGACATTTAATCAATAGACTATGAAAAAACTAGTCAATCGGTGAATCGGTCAGCTCTCTTCTTTGTATTATTCCTGATACTTTTTCTTTTTGCCTCTGGTATACTTATAGGAACAATTATACTCCCATGAGAAAGCAAGCAAGAGTATGAGAAAAAGCATCAATAAATACATTCTTAGAGGGTTGTATCCATGCCAGCATGTACAGCATTCAGGCATGTACATTCTTTCATTCATGAAATATTTACCAATTGTCAAAAATGTACCAAGTCCTATGCTGGGTATCGCAAACAAAAGGACAGAATGGCTCCTTCCAAATGTTTTACAGTGTGACCAGAGACACATTGCTTACCACTTTCAAAGGTCTGTTCTTCAGCTATTAGAGTATATGGAGACTGCCCAATTCTTCATACTTTCTCTAATAACAAGTATATATCCTTTGCCATTTTAATACAATAAATAATCATATAAAATGCTATTGTGACTAGTTGTAGGTTAAACTAAAAAGTTGGGATAATGCAAGAAGTCATAAAAATAATAGATGAGTCACTTAGACATTTAAACCTATTTAAAATATATTAAGGTGTCTTTATTCCTAATATTTTCATGTATGGGCAAAGTTTTCCTATTTTGGACATGTGTCTGTTACAGCAAATCCAAATGAATTACAAACACATTTGAAAGTATTATTCTGGAGGTGTTGCAAAAAGAGACATAGTTCTATATAATATCCATTCAAAAATGTTTAAGGGCAAATAACATCTTTAGTGGGAAAAAAAGGAGTACTAAATACACATTCTAGCATGAAAAAAAGTATTTAAAAATGTAGGCTAGTCACAAAATTGGTTAAAAGCTGGATTAATCAGCTTTTGATGCAAAAATATTGTATAACAAACAATACAAAATTCAATGGCTTTGACAACACTATGTTAATTTTCACTCATCACTGCTCTGCATATTAGCTACAGCTCAGCTTCGGTGTCACTCCATTCAGTGGGACTCATCACCAGACTACAGGCTGCTGGTTGGATTCAGATTTTCTGCATGTGTCTCTCATTTTGAGACTTGGACTAAAGGAAAACTCAGGCTGACGATCAGTCTGGGGCATGATCTTCTCTTGGTGGGTGTCAGACGCTCAAGAGGGCTTGTAGGAGTGAGCCAACCATCTTAAGGCCTTACCTAAGAACTGACACCCTATCACTTTTATCCACTTTCCATTGGCTAAAATCAGTCACGTGGGCAAGCACCATGTCAGTGGGTTGGGGAAATATAAAGGAGAAATGAGGTGAGTGAATAGTGAATATAACATTATCACTCATACTCATTATCAGCTAGAAAAATTAAAAATTATTATCAAAGATGGGCCAGTTAATGAGATTGGCTGCAAATTAATACAAACAGCAAACAACAAAGTGCTGCTTCATACAGGCTAAACATAAATTGTTGACGTATGTTATTAGAAACCCTATACGGCAAAATTTGGATTTCTATCAGGATTGAAATCTTTCAATATTTTTTCTTTTTAAATAACTGATCAGATCTTCTTGTATAAGTCATACTTATGCAAGAAGTCATCCACTCCCATAAGTCATCTTCTATGATTTTTATTTTCTATTCTGTGAAAGGGGAGAGAAAACCAAAAGTACTGTGAATGCATAGTCCTTCTAGATTTTTATTGTTTCTCTTTCTCTTACAGTTTATCTCACCTATATGTAATTCAATATCAACCATTTTTTTCCTGACTTACATTTAGTAAAACTTTCTATGCACTCAACTTAACTTTCATGGAAATACCACTTTTTTTCTCTAGCAGCATGTAATTAAGTTATGTGATTATAATGACAAGTATTGCTATTATAAAATGGTTTATGAACAAACATATAGTATGTGTGGGGCTTAACTGGTAAGAGCAGAAATGCACTGCTACTTGCCGTAGTACTTGGTTGTCCTTCCTATTAACACATCATTGTGTTTTAGGATGGAATGGAGGGCTAATGATTTAGTTTTCATATCTTTGATTATTAAAAGAGTCAAATGTGTTTTTTAAACTTTTATTTTAAGTTCAGGGGTACGTGTGCAGGTTTGATATATAAGTAAACTTGAGTCATGGTGAGTCAAACATTTTAAATACATGTATAAGCCATAAATATTTCTGAAGGAGTTTATCATTTTGTTTATAAATATAAAATTAGAGTTTTTATAATCTAGTAATCTGTGGCAATATTACATACCAAGCTAATGGAATGAATTTAACGAGCTTCAAAGACAGGACATTTATTAAAATAATAACATTCATAAATTAATTGACATCAACATACTATTTACAAAAATTAATGGTTTATACCTAAATATACACGCAAATTTAGTGGTATTATTATGTGGTACATGTCCTGTTTGTATATTAATTTTGGATATAATAAAGTTTTTGTGTACATAAGTTTCCACTTATTTCCATGAACATTAATGTATATTAGGTATTTGATTAGAAAGAACATTACTCAACAACAAGAAAGCTTATTTAAAACCCCCAGCTCCCTCAATTGCTTGGTTCTCTTTCTCTATCTAAATAAGTTATTTTTTCCTTTTTCTCCAAGATCAGTTATTGGGATCAAAGCTTCACTGATGATTTACCTTATATGTCAACTTTTGGATATAATAAAGGGTTTGTGTACATAAAAACCTCTGCTTATTTCAATGACCATTAATGTATATTTGGTATATGATTAGAAAAAACATTACTCATCAACAAGAAAGTTTATTTTAAAAAACCCCAACTCCTTCAGTTGCTTGGTTCTTTCTCTCTATCTAAATAAATATTCTTTCCTTTTTCTCTATAATCAGTTGTTGGATCAAGGCTTCAGTGATGGTTTACCTTATGTGTCAACTTGACTGGAACACAAGGTGCCCAGATATTTGGTTAAAGATCATTTTGAGTGTGTTTGTAAGGGTGTTTCTGGATAAGATTCACATTTCAATCAGCAGACTGAGTAAAGCAGATTACCTGCCCAACATGGGTGGCCTCATCCAATCCAGTGAAGGCCTGCAGAGAACAAAAAAGCTAAGAAAGGTAGAATTGGTTCTGTTTTTCTTTGAAATGGGACATTGGTCTTCTGCATTCAGAGTCAACTTATACCATCAGCTCTCCTGGTTCTCAGGCCTTCAGACTCACATTAGACTTATGCCATCATCTTTTCTCAGTTCTTATATATATCAGACCCAGAAAAGCTGCCAGTGTTTTGGACAACTAAGTTCAAGCTGAGGTGGTCTTGGATGAAGATGAGGAACTTATTGGGATATGTAACAGCTCTGATATATATCAGACCCAGAAAAGCTGATAGTATAACACTAGTATGAGTCTGAACACCTGAGAACCAAGAGAACTGATGGTGTAAGTTCCAGTTTGAACATAAATATGTGTGTGCGTGTGTATAAGTGTGTGTGTGTGTGTGTGTATATATATATATATGACACACAATGAGATGAAGTACCTGTGTGTGTGTGTGTGTGTGAGTGTGCACATACATTTGTGTGGCTACGCAGCCAAGCCATATCATTTTATCCCTTGCCCTTCCCAAATCTCATATTGAATTCTAATCCCCACGTATCAGGGGAGGGAACTGGTGAAAGGTGATTGAATCATGGGGGCAGATTTCCCCCATGATAGTGACTGAGTTCTCACAAAATCTGGTGGTTTAAAAGTGTGGCACACCTCCCTCATTCTTTCCTGCTGCCTTGTGAAGACATGCCCTGCTTCCCCTTCACCTTCTGCCAATCTTTATAAATTACCCAGTCTGAGGTAATTCTTTATAGCAGTGTGGGAATGAATTAATACAGAAAGTTGGTACCAGGAGTGAGATACTGTTACAAAGATACCTGAAAATGTGGAAGTGACTTTGGAACTGGGTAACAGGCAGAGGTTGGAATGGTTTCGAGGGCTCAAAAGAAGGCAGGAAGATGAGGGAAAGTTTGGAGAGATCTGTGGAACTTTGAACTTGAGAGAGATGATTTAGGATATCTGGTGGAAGAAATTTCTAAGCAGCAAAGCATTCAAAATGTAACCTGGCTTTTTCTAAAAATGTATGCTCATATGCATGAAGAAATAGATGGTTTGAAATTAGAACCTATGTTTCAAAGGGAAGCAGAGCACAAAAGTTTGGAAAATTTGCAGCCTGTCTATACAGCAGAAAAAGAAAATTCTGGGGAGGCCTCAGGAAACTTACAATCATGGCAGAAGGTGAAGGGGAAGCAAGGCACATCTTCACAAGGCATCGAGAGAGAGTGAGAGAGAGAGAGAAGTGCCAGATTTCTAAACCATCAGATCTTCTGAGAACTCAGTGTCACAAGAACAGAATGAGGGAAATCTACCCCCATGATCCAGAAACCTCCTACCAGGTCCCTCCCTTGATACATGGAAATTACAATTTGACATGAAATTTGGGTGGGGACACAGAGCCAAACAATAGCAGCCCTTAAAAATTATGCTAAATCTACTCTATCTGTGTTCTATAAATGGAACAACAAAGCCTGGGTAACAACACATCTATTTACAGCATAGTTTATTGAATATATTAAACCTACTATTGAGACCTACTGCTAAGAAAAGAAGATTCAAGATATTTCTGCTCATTGACAATGCATCTAGTCACCCACGAGCTTTGATGCAGATGAGCAAGGAGGTAAGTGCACTGTTTTTGCTTGCTAATACAACATCCATTCTGCAAGCTATGGATCAAGAAGTCATTTTAATTTTCAAGTCTTATTATTTAAGAAATATATTTCATAAGTCTATAGCTGCCATAGATAGTAATTTCTCTGATGGATCTGGGCAAATTAAATTGAAAACCTTCTGGAAAGCATTCACCATTTTAGAACATTTTTGCCTCATGGGAGGATGCCAAAGTATCAACATTAACAAGAGTTTAGAAGACATTGATTCCCACCCTCATGGATGACTTTAAGGGGTTCAAAACTTCAGGGGTGGAAGTGACTGTAGACGTTGTAGGAATAGCAAGTGAACTAGAATTAGAAGTGGAGCCTGAAGGTGTGATTAAATACTGCAATCTTAGGATAAACCTTGAATGGCTGAGGAAGTGCTTCTGATGATGAGCAAAGAAAGTGGTTTCTTGAGATGAGATCTACTCCCGTGAAGATGCTATAAACATTGATGAAGTGAAAACAAAGGATTTAGAGTATTTCATAACTTAGTGGATTAAGCAGTGGCAGGGTTTAAAAGAATTGTCTTTAGTTTTGACAAAAGTTCTATTGTGGGTAAAACATTATTAAAGTGCATCACATGGTACAGAGAAATATTTTATGAAAGAGTCAATCGACTTGGCAAACTTCATTATTGTCTTATTTTAAGAAATGTCCACAGCCGTCCAACTCTGTTGCAACAACCACCTTGGTCAGTCAACAGCAATCAACATGGAGGCAAAACCCTCCACCAGCAAAAGGATTATGACACTCTGAAGGCTCAGATGATTTTTGGCATTTTTTAGCAAAAAAGTATTTTTTAATTAAGGTATGTACATTGATCTTTTAGACATGATGCTATTACACACTGACAGTATAGCATAAACATAACTTTTATATGCACTGGGAAATGAAAACATTTGTATGACTTGCTTTGTTGAAATATTCATTTTATTGTGATAGCCTGAAATTAAAACTGCAATATCTCCCAGATATGCTTGTTTGTGTGTGTGTGTGTGTGTGTGTGTGTGTGTGAGAGAGAGAGAGAGAGAGAGAGAAAGAGAGAGGGGGAGAGAGAAAGAGAGAAAAAGAGAGAGAGAGAAAAACAGAGAGAGAGAAAGAGAGAGAGAGATCGTATTTGTTTGTGTTTTTCTGGAAAACCCAGAGTAATAAGCTTCTTTCACCTTGCTAGATCTAAGTCAAAATTAAAGGTCAAGAGGAGGTTTAGAGATTTTCTTGAATCAATGATCCATACTCATACCTATTCTGAAAGGTAGACTCTATTCCTCCTCAAAGAGGGATGCAAGTGGCAGACGTAGAATTATGCCACATGAGGTTAGTTTTCTGAGCTCCATCTGACGTTTCTTAATAGTTGGTAGCAAAATTGAGCTACCAATTCAATACACATTTCTCTAGAGTAGGAATTAGCGATAAGCTAATTGATAAGCTATAATGTCAACCTATTTATGATTTTAAAGTTTGATGGGTTTAGGTCAGCCTGAATACATTTATATTTCACCTCTCAGATTATTTTTGCCCATTGCTTTATCGAATGCCGACACATTAGCATCCATTGTGTTAAAATAGGTCCAATGAAGACCAAACTCTGAGAGAACATAAAAGGTCTGCAATTTCAAGATGGGTTGTAAATCCTTACATAAAGTAGAAAAGGTGGTTAATAACAGGCCTAATTGAGAAATGTAATTTTTCTTGCTGGGTAGCTTCGGATCACAAACTGTTTTTTTCTTTTTTGTATTCATCACAGGCAATTGAACCTGGTGAATGAAAGGAAATTAAGTTAAGGGGAGAAAATTGCTTCCAAATAAAGTTTAGGAAGCAATTTCTACCCATGAGGTAATTAATGAATGAAATGTGTTTCTACATTAGCTCTTGAGGCAAAGCCATTTTAATGAGAAGCCCTCTTGGGGAACGTATTCAAAGTAATCTACCCCAGTGGTCAAGCAGTAGCTGATTTTGAAGTAATGGCAATATGGTCCTTTACAGGCAAGGGGTCTTCTTGCTTAAACAAGGTCATTTCTTCCATTTGAATGACTGCTACCATTCCACAAGAAAATAGAGGAAGGATATTAAAGAGTTTTAGAATTGCTTTGCAGTGATCTTTTGTGTTTTGGCTTTAATTACAAAGTACTGCATGTGTGTTATATTAAAACATAATTAAGAAACATAAGTGCAAAAAGCCGAGGATGAGAAGAATCACCAAACACGCCCATGCTTGGGTGCACCCCTCACTTTATTCGCAGAGATAACAACTGTTCTCTCTCTAAATCCAGTCCTGTGCATTTCTTGAGACTGAAAGTATTCTCAGGTTAGGGACGTCACACAGGCTAGTTTTGTCAAACCTTGCTCCTCCCTGTCCTGCAGGCATTATGCTTAGAGAGACCACTCTGGAGGCTTCGGGAAAGCCAGGAACCTGGCAAAGAAATCTCTTGACCCTGGCTAAAGACCAATGTTTACGTAACAACACCTAAAAAAGAGAGACTTTTCCTTTCAATGTCCTCTGTGGAAACTTAATGATATGTGACTTTGTTATCACTGCATTGCAATAAAAATCAAATCAGTGTCCAGTGCTGCCTAGCCGTAAGGAAATTTCAAGCAATAATCTTTGAACAAAAAAAATTACTTTTCTTCCTCTGTCTTCACCAGTTTGCGGTAACTACATCTGTCTTGACTGTCTGGATGGCATTTACTTGTAATCCAGAATAAATCTTTTTATGTCCACTATATTCTGAGTTCTTCTGCAAATTATCTGCCAACCGTCATCGCTTCACAGGGCTGGTTCAGAATTCTGTAAAAATATTTTGCTGTAGGAGAGTTACTTAGCTTCTTATTTTAAAACAAACAAAAACATACAAAACAAAACAGGGCCTTTCTCTATCACTCGGGCTGGAATGCAGAAACTCCATCATAACTAACTGTAACTTCCAAACCTTAGGCTTAAGTGATCCTGCCCCCTCAGCCTCCCAAGTAGCTAGTACTACAGGTGCATGCCACCATGCCCTTTTTATTTATTTATTTTTTAATTTTTGTAGGCACAGGGTCTTGCTATGCTGACTACGCTGGTCTTGAACTCCTGACCTCACATAATCCTCCCACTTTAGCCTCCCAGAGTGCTGGAATAACAGGTATGGACCTGTTGGCCAGGTTCCTGATCTTATCTTTCTTACTCTCTGTTCTACCTAGTCTCCAGGACAATCTCCCAAACTGTGGTTTTTAGACCCTTGGGAGGCCCAAAACATATTCTATGGGTTAGAAAAATCTCTCCAAAAAATTGAGTTAGATGTTCAATTTGATGATTACATTTTAAAATGTAAAACATAAGTATAGTCTAAATTGTCTATATGATAAGTTTATAATCAAGGATGAATCCACAATTTATGCCTCCACACTTTCTTTTGTGTTTATGATCAAGCTAAAGGAGTAGATTCTAGCTTGGTCTTGACCGAGTTAGTAAGCAGCTAATTGATTTCGGGGAGATTTACTTGGTGTCAAAATAGCGATAATCAGTTTATATCTATCTTCATCCTCATGTTAACTTTTTAAGTAATAATAAGCACCAAGTGTTCTTTTGCAAGAAATATTCATAACTAAAATACATTTTTAGAGAATAAGACTAGCTCTTTATTATGTTGAGACTGACTTTCCATTATAAAAATGACATTAGGAAATGATACAATGTGATTTATGATATAATAAATAAAGGACATCTTACAAAACTAGGGAGGAAGGTGATGGCCAGAGAACACCTCTGAAGTTTAGGCGTGAAGATAAGAGTTAACTCTTACTCCACACTAATCTCCATGTTACAGAGATTTGGGGCAAAGCCTCTGCAAAAGAAACACCCATGTGAGATGTGGAAGTAGGAAAGTATGCTATTTGCACAACAGTTTATGCATTTTAAAAAGAAGACCTTGTATTAGATAGGTTCTCTAGAGGGACAGAACTAATAGGATAAATGTATATATGAAAGGGATTTTATTAAGTAGTATTGACTCATACCATCACAAGGTGAAGTCCCACAATAGATCATCTGCAAGCTGAGGAGCAAGGAAGATAATCTGAGTCCCAAAACCTCAAAAATAGGGAAGCCGACTTTGCACCCTTCAGTATGTGGCTGAAGGCCTGAGAAGCCCTGGCAAACCACTGGTGTAAGTTCGAGAGTCCAAAAGCTGAAGAACTTGGAGTCTAATGTTCAAGGGCAGGAAGTATCCAGCATGGAAGAAAGGTGGAGGCCAGAAGACTTAGCCAGTCTAGGCTTTCCACGTTCTTCTGCCTGCTTTTATTCTGGCTTCACTGGCAGTTTGGATTGTGTCCACCCAGGTTGAGGGTGGGTCTGCCTTTCCCAGTCCACTGACTCAAATGTTAATCTCCTTTGACAATACCCTCACAGACACACCCAGGAGCAATACTTTGCATCCTCCAATCCAATCAAGTTGACACTCAATATTAACCATCACATACCTCAATGGTTTTATTTGGTACACTATCCAATAATCATGCAATGTAGGTAAAGAGTTTATTGTTATTATCCCTTTATATGGGTCAACTTTCACTCATAGAAGTTAAGTAACTTAGCTTGAGTCATATAGCTCACAAGTGATCGTGCTAGGACCTGACACCATGACATTGCTATTTTGCTGGGCATTTTTACTAATCCACATTTTCTACTTCAGCACTTGAAATGGCCTGAAGAGCACTCCGTCTTTCCCTAGTTTATCTCTGTCCTGGTTATCTTCCAACCATGTAATGGACACTGTTAGGTAAGCAATTATACACCCCAGATGCTTTGTGAATCAAAAACCTGTTGAAAAGTTAATGATGAATGAAATCCAAAAGGCCAATATATATCTAGTGTCTGTTCTGTTCCAGCAACTTTAGGAGCACTGAGTTGGCCAATGGAGATGCACCAAGTCCTGTTTCCCGAATCAGCTTAAATTACTTCTCACTTCACCTGTTCCAATCTGGTCTCTGGTTTGACTCCTCTTTGCCTCTGTGCTTGGTCCTTGTTCCCACCTCCAGTGCCTCTGGTTTAGAAGAACTGTTAAATACTCACTGTCTGTCTTAAACTTACAGTCTCCTTTCAGTTCAGTTCTAATACTAGTCCTCTGACATCTGACACAATGTCCACTGCTCTGGCCTTCAGGAGCTGAATGACTAAGTTTACCTTCTGCTAGGGGTGAGTAATCAAAGATGTTATTCATAGAATCAAACAAATATTAAAAAGTAGAAGGAAATACAACAACTACTGAATTATCTTTTTAATTATACAACTGTCTGCTTGGCTAGTTGGCTTTGATTATTGTCTAAAATATTTCTCTTTTCATTCTTATCATGTTTGATGTTACATATTTTAGTAAATTTCACACAAATCATCCTGTACTCTCATCCTGTATCTAACTTGAGGCCATACTCAGCATTTTGTACACCAATCCCACCCATCTCCAAAGAAAAGCCAACAAAACAAACAAAAACTTCACTTCCACAGGATGTTAGTGTTATGTTTTTTGTAAAATATAAGGAGAGAAGTGGAAGAAAATTCAAATGGTAAGTTATACAGAAAAACTTAAAATTTCTGATTAAATACACTTACTCTGTTACAAAGTTCCTCTCTAGCTGCCAGCCATCTATTGAATTTATCTTCGTTCCTTTTCCCCTTCTCCCTACATCTGTTCAAATCCCTTCTATTGTCCAGAAACTTCTTAGAAAGTAGTTCCATTGTTATGCAATCATGAGCTTGGGGCTTACTGCTCCCAAGTGACTTCTCTCCAAGCTAAATTTTTAATCCACAGAACAAATTTTCGGCGGGATGGTTGTTGTATAGAGTCACGGGAATGACAGCAGTGGTGGAGTTGATTCTAGCTCCACATTCTTGATGTTAAGAAAAAAAGCAGTATTGCATTTTCAGATTTTGTGCCACTTTTGATAATATAAAACACTCTTCTTGATGTTTCATTAACTCATACTAGGATTTTGTATAGGAGCATTCAGATTTAATAATAACAATATCATCCACTGCCCAGCCAATGCACTAGAGCACAGGTGGAAATAAAGTCATGTAGCTGGAGCTAAAAATCTTTCCGCAAAGAATCTTTGACACATTCATAGTCCTTTTAAACATATTAGTGAATTTGGTTCTCAAAATAACCTAATGAGGTAAGTAGGGCAGGTGGTGTTATATCTATTACACATGTTGAGAAATTCAAGGTTTACTAAGTTCACAAAACAGTGTGTGATAAAGTTGGAAAGCTGAAACCCATGATATCTGTGGGTCTGATAGTCTCAGATAGTCACAAGCACCAGCCACCAAGTATATCTGGCTGCTCTTCTGGACACAGTAGGCTTATGCTTTTTCACTCCATTTGATAATAAGCTGTGTGATTTGCTTTGGCCAGTGCAACATGGGTGAACATGATGTGTCACTATGGCCAAAAACTTGGAGAGCCATCAAGGATTCTCCTCATTCCTTTCCATCTGCCATGGTGATTGAGAAAGCATGGGTCAAAATGGAGCCTTTTAAATCTTATCCTTAGGTGTCTGCAATAAGAAGGGCACCACTGTCAACTGGCATCATTGGACACATAATTTAGAATTTTTATGACATGTTGTGAGGTTAAGAGACTGATTTTGGAGTTGCCAGTTGCTCCAGCATAACTAACCCTATCCTGAGTTATACGCCTTTGACTTCTATTCTTACTCCTCTCGTGCAAACTCCTCACATGGTGTGATGAAATAGTCGGAGAACAATTGGACAACATATCTGAATCACTGTGTTTAGTATCTCGATGTTGCCCTGGCTATTACTGGTAGCTATAGTTAATAAAGAAAATTACAGCACTCTTTATTTATAGTAATTTTTTTTTCCTAACACAAGAGTGAGAACTTTCGCTGTTCACCACCTGCCAAAGGGAAATACAACATAATTCAAGGTAACTGAAGGTCACTCATGAATCACCACTGTGGAGAATTATATCCAAAATTTGTGCAAAGCATTTTCAGGTCACATCCTGAGTGGTGAGGGCAGCAAGGAGCAAAAGAAGAGTGAAAAACATTGTGTTACTGCTGAAAAACAAAAATCAGAGAAAAAGATTAATAGTGGTGATTAAAGAACTAGAAAGCATTTTCTCCAGAAATCCAAGCTGTGCTGGGAATAACACAGCAAAAGTTGAGAAATTCATAAGACAACCACAAATAGAAAATGATAGGGCAAGTGTGAGTGTGATTAAGGATGACTCCGGAAACTTCAACTTCAGCATTCTTTCTTCTTTGCCCCTTCTCCTAACTCAGTAAAAGTAGGGACAGTTATAAAGTCAATGAAAATGTTTGTGAAATGTCTAAGCTTTCTATATTTGCTTACAGATTCAGTGCTTGTTATAAAGCTGTTTTTCCTGTGAGTTCTATCAAGAATAGTGAGTATTCCAAGATGGGGTGGGTGGTGGCAATTCTAAGTAAAGTAAGCAGCCTCAAAAATGTGACTCGAGGCTTCATGAAAGAGTTTTGCCTTCACTGTGTTTTCCAATGCTAACTCAAGGCATGGACACCTTGAGGGACCACCTGAATATCAAAATTTGAGGGGGTAATTAAGGCCTATTTGCTTTTCCAAAGACAAAAATGGTTTATCCTTCTTTCTTCATCTTTTCTGTCTTTTACAAATGAGCTTCTTTTAAACAACTCTCTACACTGAAAATTGCAACTATCAAGTTTTCCTCTGTTGACATGCTTCTGAAATAGTTATTTCTGTTCACAGGTAGAGTTGAATACACAGCAAAGATATTTCTAGATAATCGCTTCTCAGAATGTAATATGCATATGAACCACTTGAGGATCTTGCTAAAATGCAGATTGTGATACTTTAGGATTTGGGATGGGCTTGAGATTCTGCATTTCTAATAATTCCCTAGGTGATACTGATGCTGTTCGTCTAGGGATGATCCGTGAAATAATATGGATATCAAGTCTCAGAGCAGGTAAGTAACTTACACAGGACCACAGCAAGTACATGGTAAAACCGTGGTTAGAAGGCAAATCTGTCTGCCACCACATCCTGTGCTCTTGGTCAATAATGTAATGCCTCCCACAGAGATAGGCACCGACGGGACATTCTCTGAGAAGAAAGATAATAGCATGAAGACAATGGATTGCTAAGCTACAGAAAAGAAATCAGACATATCAGATGTCATTCACTTTGGGAAACATATGTCTTAAGCTCAAAAACCTTTAAATTAGACAATTTCAGCCTTACAGAACACTAGCTGTTTTCATAGCTTCACTTCATAAAGTTCCACCATTCCCTCACTGAAAAGAGACAATAAAAGAGATTTTATAACACATGCAATCATAATTTGGTGCCAGTACAACATAGTCTCCATGACATAAAGTTGCACAGCAGGAGAACAAGCCCAAGGAAAGTATTTAATCAGATAATTAACCAGGAAATTGAGAGCCTGAGCTTTAAGTGCTACTCTGGGGGTCTCCTACAGCAAATGGCCTCTATGGTGTATTAACACATTGAAGCTTGGGTGAAAGCTTACTTTGGAGGCTCTGTGACTCGTTCTGTGTTTAATCACTGCTACTCTACAGCAGTAGAGTATATATAGGGAGAAAAGAGGAGCATTAAAACTCACTATAGGCCAAGCCCAGTGGCTGACACCTGTAATCTCAGCACTTTAGGAGGCCAAGGCAGGCAGATCACAGGGTCAGGAGTTTGAGACCAGCCTGACCTGTCTCTGTTAAAAATACAAAAATTAATCTGGCTTGGTGGTACGTGCCTGTAATCCCAGCTACTCAGGAGGCTGAGGCAGGAGAATCACTTGAACCTGGGAGGCGGAGGTTGCAGTGAGCCGAGATCACACCACTGCACTCTAGCCTGGGCGATAGAGTGAGACTTGGTCTCGAGAAAAAAAAAAAAAAAGCCTCACTACAATAACGGTAGGAGAAAACCATAAGAAATCTCAAGCCAACCAAGGAAAAATAGCTCCACAGGTTGGGAAAACCTCCTAATACAGACAATGAAAGAAAGACCCTAAAAAGGGATAGAGATCACTTAAGGGGAAGGCCAGGAGGAATCAAAGGTAACTGTTGCAACTTAACAATTCACCTAAAGCAGAGTCTTAACTTTAATGCCCTTGATTAACTTTTTCAGAGGTTTATCAATTTAGCAGCTCCAATATGCTAGTCGTCTGCATCTTTCTAAACCCATGTCTCCCACAGTCACAACACCCCTTCCCATACCACAATCCATCCCAGGTTTCATCCCTTTCCCATGCTCTCATTCCTACTCTTCCATCAAAAGTAAAACTGCCTTCCTTTCCTTCTAAGTCCAGCAGAAAGCTGTGAAGTCTTTTGTGATTCCATGCCTCTCCACCTGGGTCCAAGCCATCAGAATCTCTCCCCTGGTCTACCTCAAAAACCTCTAATTTGTTTCTTTGCTTTAACTCTTGCCTTCCATGTGGTAGCTCCTGCACATAACCCAAGCACAATGATATTCTTAAATGTAAATTAGATTATGCCACTGGCCTGCTTAAAACCTTGCTGTGATCTTCATCTTACTTCTCCCATTATACTCCATAGCATCTCAACCCTGGTTGCACATGAGAATCTCCTGTAGAGGTTTTACAAAACAGCAAAGCCTGGGCCTCACGCCAGACTACTTATGCAGGATATAGCATTTGCCTGATGATTCTCAGCACAGCCAGGTTTGCAAGCCTCCCTTCTATGTGGTCTGGCCTGTACCACCTCTTGGTTTCATAGCACTCATTCCTCCTGATCTTTGCATTGCTGTCACCGTGTCATCATTCTGCCCAAACATCACCTCCACAGGAGGCTGTCTCTGACCACCCTTCCCAGGACCTCTCTGTTAGAGCACCTTGAAGCGCTTTTCTCTGCTTGAATTTTCCTTGCTTACTCATGCTGTAATCTGCATTGTCCTGTCAGAAAATAAGCTTTAATGACACAGGGACCTTGTGTGTTTTTCAGTATACCTGGCACAGTATAGGCAACTCATTCAGTAAACATTTGTGAACAAGTATTGAATGAATTCCCCAGGCAGAACTAATCACTTCCTCTTCTGTATCCTCAAAGCACTTTGGAGATTGCTCCATTAAAATACATCGCCCATATTTTATTCAGTTGCATCTGCGCCTGTTTCCTCGCTAGACTGAAAGCAACTTGAGTGTGGGAGCTATGTCTTATTCATCTTTCTATTTCTATTCCTTAGCATTGTGCTAAATATATGATAGGTGCTGTAACTAAGACACCACCTTTCATTATGAAAATCAAATTAATGAGTGGTGACAAATCAAGGATGGTGCAGTTCATCCTGGCTCATCAGTAACTGCGGTGATTATTTAAAACTTAGGCCCAACATTTTTTAGGAAGGGAATTTTAAGAGAGACATTACTTACAGTTGCTGGCACATGTTGATAATAAAAAGCAGATGGACTCTTACTTAGGTTTATTATTTATTATAAATTATCTACAGACATTATAGCCCCTTAGTGCCTGCACTCAAGGCTGGTCACCATCACTATCTTGCCTTAGATACACCACTGTTTATAAGAAGCCCCAAAACTCTGATGAATGACTGCTGTCTTTTTCTACTAAAATCTCAGACAATTAAGAGCTGAGGCTCAAAGTAGAAGAGTCCTCTTGGCTAAGCCTTAGCAAACAATTACATGCTCATCTGAACCTGAGACTCTGGTAAACCCTAAATGAAGCTAATTATCTATATACTATAAACCTGCAGACACTAGAATTATGAAGATGAGAAGAAGTCCAACTGTGCAAGAGTAAAATAGTATTATTTGCCATACTACATTTAAAGAAACAGCCCAGAGTCATTTTCTGTGAGTGTGATTGCATTTATTCTATTGGATAGTTTTTTTTATTAGAAAAGTAACACAATGCTTGTTGTCACAAGGCAAACAATGTGAAGGTATAAAAATATTAGGACTCTCTTTCCAACTCTGCAGTCTAACTCTAATATCCTAAGGCAATTCATGTTAATTTGCAATTTGGTATTTATCATCTGTGCTCTTGGAACTACAGATAGCAAGAGAGATGGATAGAGAGGAAGATTGAGATAGAGATGATCTAGATACATACATACACACTTCATATTGTTACAAAAATTGGGTCATCTCATTCACTTTAAAAAGTTGCTTACTCTCAACAGTATATCTTACTCTTCCTTCTGGGTTGTTACATATAGATGTAACTCATTCTGTTGAATTTATGTATTCATTCATTCAACCTATATTTATTATGACTGTCTACAGGCATATGCTTTAGGCACTCAGGTAAGCAAAACAGACAAATTCTTGCTTTTAGGAAATTTGCATTCTAATGTGGGATAATGAAACTAAACACATAAACAAGTAAACTAATAGTGTGCCATGTGTGGTATAGAGTGCTATAGAAAACCAAAAGCACAGGACTCCCCAGAAAGGGAGTATGGAAGAAGAGCTGCTGTTTTTCATAAGTAGCCAGGGAAGACTTGTGAGCAAAGAACTGAAGGACATGAGGGAACCAGCCATGCATGTGTCTGGGACAAGACCTTCCCAGGCAGGGAGGACAGCAAGTAACAAATAACATTGCCAAGAAATATCCTACTACAACTGTTCTTATGCATTCAAATATTCTTGAATTATTCATCGAAAGGCATACATGTATAAAACTTACACCATCCATGTGGCAAAATCTGGTTCAATATAGGACTTTCCTGACCAAAATGGAAGCCCAGCTTCCTAAGATACCCACACAGATGGGAGCCAAACAGGAAGACAAGCTATTGAATGAAGAGACATCACTACTTGTCCTTCTAACCTGAATTGGCTTTGGATATAGGCACGGAAATCTGAAGATGGGTGGATGCTTCTTTAAAAATTGCTATTATTAAAAGTCAAAAAATAACAGTTGCTGTCGAGGTTGTGGAGAAAAGGGGACATTTATACACTGTTGGTGGGAGTGTAAATTCGTTCAAACATTGTAGAAGATAGGGTGGCAATTCCTCAAAGACCTAATGACAGAAATACCACTTGATCCAGCAATCCCATTATGGGTATATATCCAAAGGAATATAAATCATCCTATTACAAAGACACATGAACATGTACATTCATTGCAGCACTGTTCACAATAGCAAAAACATGGAATCAACTTAAATGCCTATCAATGATAGACTGAATAAAGAAACTGTGGTACATATACACCATGAAATATGTATATACCTGGTTTTGCCATCCTAACAAAACCATTATATAAACTCACAAAAGGAAACCTAGCTGACCCCATAGATGTAAATCCTTTCCCCACTCCTCTTTCCATTCCTTGAAAACAGCTCTAGACACTGCTACAACACTAGCTCTCCCTGACTCATCCCAACCTTTTTTATTACACACAGCCCAAGTGCAGGGCTGTGCAGTTGAAATTCTTACAGAAAGACTGGGCTGGGCGCGGTGGCTCAAGCCTGTAATGCCAGCACTTTGGGAGGCCGAGACGGGCGGATCACGAGGTCAGGAGATCGAGACCATCCTGGCTAACATGGTGAAACCCCGTCTCTACTAAAAACTACAAAAAACTAGCCAGGCGATGTGGCGGCGCCTGTAGTCCCAGCTACCCGGGAGGCTGAGGCAGGAGAATGGCGTGAACCCGGGAGGCGGAGCTTGCAGTGAGCTGAGATCCGGCCACTGCACTCCAGCCTGGGTGACAGAGCGAGACTCCGTCTCAAAAAAAAAAAAAAAAGAAAGACTGGGACAGTGCCATGTAGCCTTTTTGTTCAAACAACTTGACCTTTTTGTTTTAAGCTGGCCTTCTTATCTGTGTGCGGCAGCTGCCACCACTCTAATACTTTTAGAGGCCCTCAAAATCACAAACTATGCTCAACTCACTCTACAGTTCTCATAAATTTGAAAATCTATTTTCTTCCTCACACCTGATGCATATACTTTCTGTCCCCCTCCCCCTGCCCCCTCCTCTCCCCCCTCCCGCTGGCTTCTTCAGCTGTACTCACTCTTTGTTGAGTCTCCCACAGTTACCATTGTTCCTGGCCCAGACTTCAATCTGGCCTCCCACATTATTCCAGATACCACACCTGACCCCCATGACTGTATCTCTGATCCACCTGGCATTCACTCCATTTCCCCATATTTCCTTCTTTCCTGTTCCTCAGCCTGATCACACTTGACTTATTGATAGTAGTCCTACCAGGCCTAATTGCCACTCACCAGCAAAGGCAGGCTTTGCCATAGTATCTTCCACATCTATCACTGAGGCTACTGCTCTGCCCCACTCCACTACCTCTCAACAAGCTGAATTCATTGCCTTAACTCAAGCCCTCACTCTTGCAAAAGGACTATGTGTCAATATTTATACTGACTCTAAATATGCATTCCATATCCTGCACCACTATGCTGTTATACGGGCAGAAAGAGGTTTCCTCACTATGCAAGAGTCCTCCATCATTAATGCATCTTTAATAAAAACTCTTCTCAAGGCCACTTTACTTCCAAAGGAAGCTGGAGTCCTTCACTGCAAAGGCCATCAAAGAGCCTCAGACCCCATTGCTCAAGGCAACAATTATGCTGATGAGACAGCTAAAGAAGCAGCTTGCATTCCTACTTCTGTCCCTCACAGCCAGTTTTTCTCCTTCTCATCAGTCATTCCTACTTACTCTCGCACTGAAATTTCCACCTATCAATCCCTCCCCACTCAAGGCAAATGGTTCTTGGACCAAGTTAAATATTTCCTTCCAGCCTCACAGGCCCATTCTATTCTGCCATCATTTCATAACCTCTTCCATGTAGGTTACAAGCCACTAGCCTGTCTCTTAGAACCTCTCATTTGCTTTCCATTGTGGAAATCTATCCTCAAGGAAATCACTTGTCAGTGTTCCATCTGCTATTCTACTACTCCTCAGAGATTTCTCAGGCCCCCTCCCTTCCCTACCCTGCCCAGGACTGGCAAATTGACTTTACTCACATGCCCTGAGTCAGGAAAATAAAATACCTCTTGGTCTGGATAGACACTTTCACTGAATAGGTAGAGGCCTTTCCCACAGGGTCTGAGAAGTCCACCATGGTCATTTCTTACCTTCTGTCAGACATAATTCCTCGGTTTGGACTTCCCACCTCTATACTGTCTGATAACGGACCAGCCTTTATTAGTCAAATCACCCAAGCAGTTTCTCAGGCTCTTTATATTCAGTGGAACCTTCATACCCCTTACCATCCTCAATCCTCAGGAAAGGTAGAACAGACTTGGTGCTGTTAGGGCAAGGGGGTATAGTGGGAGGGAGACTGGCCTTTTAAGTTGCATGGGAACTGGATGAAGCCTGTAACTGCTGGCTTTCCCTCCACTTTTCTGACAACCTGCATGGCAGACCAGAGGAAGTCATAATCACCCTGGAAACTTATATAATTCCATTGGCCTGCATACATAAAGTACATTAACTACACACCCGCATGCCCCACAGCAGCCACAGCAAGACCTGCCTAAAGAGAGTGTGAGCTCAGACATGCCTAGCCCTGCCCTCACTTAATGGTCCTTCCCTAACTACCTTGGTAACTGAAGACAAAGGGTATATTCTTTTGGGAGTTATAGGGTCCCACCCGCCACCTGATATTCCCTATACTACCATACCTGATGTTCTTTTGAAAGCACCACCAGCTGGCAGGAGGCCAACCAGCACAAAACTAGTGCATTAAACAACTACAACTATGGACCCTCACAAAGTCCATTTCACTATCCTGCCATCTCCAATAGAGCAGGTGCTGGTATACACAGCTTAGAGACCTGAAGACAGTTCACATCACAGGATTCTGTACAGACACCCCCCAGGACCAACCCAGAGCCTGGTAGCCCTGCTGGGTGACTAGATCCAGAAGATAAATAACAAACACTACAATTCAGCTCTCAGAAAGCCACATCCCTAGGAAAAGAGGGAGAGTACTACATCAAGGGAGCATCTCATGGGACAAAAGAATCTGAACAGTAGCCTCTCACATCCAATCTTTCCTCTGACATAGCCTACCTAAATGAGAAGGAACCAGAAAAACAATTATAGCAATATAAGGAAACAAGGTTCTTTAACATCCCCGCAAAATCACAATAGCTCACCAGTGATGAATCCAAACCTAGAATAAATCCCTGAATTGCCAGAAAAAGAATTGAGATGGTTGATTATTAAGCTAATCAAGGAAGCATCAGAGAAAGGTGAAGTCCAATTTAAAGGAATTTTAAAAAAACGATACAAGATAGGAAGGGAGAAATCTTCAATAGATAGAGTAAATATAAAACAATCACAACTTCAGGAAATAAAGGACATACTTAGAGAAGTGCAAAATGTACTGGAAATTCTCAGCAATAGAATTGAACAAGCAGAAGAAAGAACTTCAGAGCTCGAAGACAAGGTTTCAAAATAACCCGATCCAACAAAGACAAAGAAAAAATAATAAAAAGTAATTAAACAAAGCATCCAAAAAGTTTGGGATTAAGTTAAATGACCAAACATTAGAATAATCAGTGTTCCTGAGAAAAAAGAGAAATCTAAAAGTTTGGAAAACATATTTGGGAAAATAATTGAGGAAAACTTCCCCAGTCTTGCTAGAGACCTAGGTATTCATGTACAAGAAGTTTAAAGAACCCCTAGGAAATTCATTGCAAAAAGATAATCACCTAAACACATAGCCATCAGGTCATCTAAAGTCAAGATGACGGAAAGAATCTTAAGAGCTATAAAGCAAAAGCACCAAGTAACCTATAAAGGAAAATCTATCCGGTTAACAGCAGATTTCTCAACAAGAAACCCTACAAGCTAGAAGAGATTGGGGTCCTATCTTCAGCCTCTTTAAACAAAACAATTATCAGCCAAGAATTTCGTATCCAGCTAAGCTTCATAAATGAAGGAAAGATACAGTCTTTTTCAGACAAACAAATGCTGATAGAATTCACCACTACCAACCCAGCACTATGAGAACCGCTAAAAGCAGCCCTAAATCTTGAAACAAATTATGGAACTACATCAAAACAGAACCTCTTTCAAGCATGAATTTCACAGTACCCATAAAATAAAAATACAATAGAAAAAACAAGGTATTCCTGCAACAAATATCAAATTAATGGAATAGTACATCACATCTCATACTAATGTTGGATGTAAATGGCCTAAATCCTCCACTTAAAAGATATACAAATGCAGAATAGATTAAAAATTCATCAACCAAGCATCTGCTGCCTTCAAGAGACTCACCTAACACATAAGGACTCACATAAACTTAAGGTAAAGGAGTGGAAAAAGATATTCCATGCAAATGGACACCAAAAGCAAGCAGGAGTAGCTATTCTTATATCAGACATAAAAACTTTAAAGCAACAGCAGTTTAAAAGAACAAAGATGGACATTATATAATGATAAAAGGCCTTGTTCAACAGGAAAATATCACAGTCCTAAATATATATGCACCTAACATTGGAGCTCCCAAATTTACAAAACAATTACTACTAGACCTAAGAAATGAGATTGATAGCAACACAATAATAGTTGGGGACTTCAATGCTACACTGACAGCCTAGACAGGTCATCAAGACAGAAAGTCAACAAAGAAACAATGGACTTAAACTATACCCTAGAACAAAAGGACTTAACAGATATTTACAGAACATTCCACCCAATCACCACAGAATATACATTTATTCAACAGTGCATGGAACATTCTCCAAGATAGGCCATATGATAGGCCACAAAACAAGTCTCAATAAATTTAATAAAATTGAAATTATATCAAGTGCTCTCTCAGACCACAGTGGAATAAAATTGGAAATCAACTCCAAAAGGAATATTAAAATCATGCAAACACATGGAAATTGAATGACATGCTCCTGAATGATAATTGGGTCAACAGTAAAATCAAGATGGAAATTTAAAAATTCTTTGAACTAAATGATAATAGTGACACAACCTATTAAAACGTCTGGGATACAGCAAAGGTAGTGCTAAGAGGAAAGTTTGTAGCCTTAAATGCTTACATCAAAAAGTCTGAAAGAGCACAGGTAGACAATCTAAGGTCACACCTCAAGGAAGTAGAGAAACAAGAACAAACCACAACAAAATCCAGCTGAAAAAAAGAAAGAACCAAGATCAGAGCATAACTAAATGAAATTGAAAAAAATTATAAAAGATAAATGAAGCAAAAAGCTGGTTATTTGAAAAGATAAACAAAATTGATACATCATTAGCAAGATTAACCAAGAAGAGAAAAGACTCAAATAAAATCAATTAGAAAAAAATGGGAGATATTACAACTGACACCACAGAAATGCCAAAGATCATTCAAGGCCTCTATGAAAACCTTTACATGCGTAAAGTAGAAAACCTAGAGGAGATGGATAAATTCCCGGAAAGATATAATCCTCCTAGCTTAAATCCGGAAGAATTAGAAACCCTGAATGGACCAACAACAAGCAGCAAGATTGAAATGGTAATAACAAAATTACCAACAACAAAAAAAGTTCAGGAACACATGGATTCACAGCTGAATTCTATCAGACATTCAAAGAATTGGTACTAATCCTGTTGACACTATTTCACAAGATAGAGGAAGAGGGAATCCTCTTTCAGCCATTCTATGAAGCCAGTGTCACCCTAATAACAAAACCAGTAAAGGAAATAAGACAAAAAGAAAACTACAGAACAGTATCTCTGATGAACACAGATGCAAAGATTCGTAAAAAAATAGTGGCTAACCGAATCCAACAACATATCAAAAAGATAATGCATCATGATCAAGTGGGTTTCACACCAGGAATACAGGATGGTTTAACATACACAAGTCAATAAATGTGATACATCACATAAACAGAATGAAAAACAAAAATCACATCATCTCAATAGATGCAGAAGAAGCATTTGACAAATTCCAACATGATTTAATGATTAAAACCCTCAGCAAAAGCGGGATACAAGGGATATACTTCAATGTAATAAAAGCCATCTATGACAAACCCATAGCCAATATAATACTGAATGGAGAAAAGTGGAAAGCATTCCCTCTGAGAACTGGAACAAGACAAGGATGCCTACTCTCATCACTTCTATTCAACACAGTACTGAAAGTCCTAGCCACAGCAATCAGGCAGAGTAAGAAATCAAGGGCATCCAAATCAGTAAAGAGAAAGTCGAGATGTCACTTTTTGCTGATGATATGATTGTATACCTAGAAAACCCTAAAGACTCCTTCAAAAAGCTCCTAGAACTGATAAATGAATTCTGCAAGGTTTCAGAATACAAAATTAATGTACACAAATCAGTAACTGTATTATACATCAACAATAAGCAAGCTGAGAATCAAATCAAGAACTCAATCCCTTTTACAACATCTGTTAGAAACAAAAAACAAACAAACAAAAACTTAGGAATATACCTAACCAAGGAGGTAAAAGACCTCTACAAGGAAAACTACAAAACACTGCTGAAAGAAATCATAGATGACACACAGAAATGGAAACACATCCCATGCTCATGAATGGGTAGAATCAATATTGTGAAAATGACCGTACTGCCAAAAGCAATCTAAAAATTCAATGTACTTCCCACCAAAATACCACTATCATTCATCACAGATCTAGGAAAAACAACCCTAAAATTCATATGCAACTAAAAAGAGCCCACATAGCCAAAGAAGACTCACCAAAAAGAACAAATCTGGAGGCATCACATTACCTGACTTCAAACTATCCTATAAGGCCATAGTCACTAAAACAGCATGATACTGGTATAAAAATAGGCACCTAGACCAATTGAACAGAATAGGCAATCCAGCAATAAACCCAAATACTTACAGCCAACTGATTCTCAACAAAGCAAACCAAAACATGAAGTGGGGAAAAGACACCCTACTCAACAAATGGTGCTGGGATAATTGGCAAGCCACATGTAGAATGAAACTGGATCCTCATTTCTCACCTTATTCCAAAATCAACCCAAGATGGATCGAGGGCTTAAATGTAAGACGTGAAACTATAAAATTTATAGAAGATAGCATTGGTCAAACCCTTCTAGACATTGGCTTAGGCAAAGATTTCATGACCTAAAAGCAAATGCAAAAAAATAAATAGGTGGGACTTAATTAAACTAAAAAGCTTCTGTACAGCAAAAGGAACAGTCAGCAAAGTAAGCAGACAACCCACAGAATGAGAGAAAATCTTCACAATCTATACATTCGACTAAAGATTAATATCCAGATTCTACAAGGAACTCAAACAAACGAACAAGAAAAAAATAAACAATCCCATCAAAAAGTAGGCTAAGGACATGAATAGACAATTCTCAAAAGAAGATATACAAATGGCCAACAAACATGTGAAAAAAGGTCCAACATCACTAATGATCAGGGAAATGCAAATAAAAACCACAATACGATACCACCTTACTACTGCAAGAATGGTCATAATCAAAAAAAAATCAAAAAATAATAGATGTTGGGGTGAATGTGGTGAAAAGGGAAGACTTCTATACTGCTGGTAGGAACGTAAACTAGTACAACCACTACGGAAAACAGTGTGGAGATTTCTTAAAGAACTAAAAGTAGAACTACCATTTGACCCAGCAATCACACTACTGGGTATCTACTCAGAGGGAAGAAAAGTCATTATACAAAAAAGATATTGCACATGCATGTTTATAGCAGCACAATTAATAATTGCAAAAACATGGAACCAGCCCAAATGCCCATCGGTCAACAAATGAATAAAGAAATTGTGATATGTGTGTGTGTGTGCACGTGTGTGTGTATGATGGAATGTTATTCAGCCATATAAAAAGAAGAAATTAATGGCATTCACAGCAATCTGGATGGGACTGAAGACTTATTCTAAGTGAAGTTACTCAGAAATGGAAAAACCAAACATCGTATGTTCTCACTTGTAAGTAGGAGCTAAGCTATGAGCGTGTAAAGGCATAAGAATGATACAATGGACTTTGGGGACTCCAGGGAAAGGGAGGGAGGGGGATGAGGGATAAAATACTACAAATTAGATTCATTGTACACTGCTTCGGTGAAGGGTGCACCAAAATCTCACAAATCACCACTGAATCCAGAGAGTCCAACTATCAAGTTTTAACCACTGGAAATATTGTCTTGCTAGGCATTAGACTTCAGTAACTTATTTTAACAATTGTTTAGTAAGTAGCAATGGCTACAGTTGTCATTGGCATTAGGGTGCTTCAATAACAAGAAAAACTATTTCTGAATAAATAAGCATGTAGAACATGGTGGTTGAGAATCTAAAAACTTGCCATGTTCAGCAAGTAGGTTGGTATGAAAGTCGGGATTGTGTGCCGGAAGGAAAAATAAGATAACATAATTTCAAAATGAAAGTCTGTCCTTTTAATAGAATTCATCTTAGCAAAGTTTATCTAATCACTATTCTTATTTTCATCTTTTTTTTTCCCCCAAGAACCAGGTCATTATGAAAAAGTCCTGATGGTTCAAAAAAGCAAATTTGGCACAAAAGGACAGGTCAAGTACAGAGATTACAGACTGGCTCAGTGGCAAAGTTAAAGATTGACTGACAATTACTCACATTCTTTCCTTAAGATTCCCCATGACAATAAGAGCAACAATAGCATGACATGCACATGCATGCATGCACACACACAAGCACACACACCCACTCTCTCACACTCAGAACTCCTATGCAGGGATGCATCCCAGTGTAGAGATAAATTCAAATGACATCAATACGAAAAATACAATGAAACATCTCTCTATTCGTTTTCTTCAACTACCCTATGCCTCTTTCTTCACCTGAACCCCCTTTCAGAAAGTCTCTAAGACCCTGGGAAATTTCTCATGCCTTCCTGATTTCCAACGCAGATCTCATTTGACCATGCTCCTTTTCTGGGTAATGAATGTCTGATTCAGTGGTAACTTGGTCAGCTTTGGGTCAGAGAATCCAAGCATTTTTTTTTTTCTCAAAAGGTTACAATTGCATGTTGAACTGGCAGATGATGCTTGTCATCTCATGCTGGCTCCAATGCTTGACAGCTCTATGGCTTTGAGCATGTTATTAATCTTCTCTGTGGCTCATTTTTTTATTTATAAAGTGGGCAGATATGAGGACTCCCCCTTAGGCTTCTTATTAGGATTATGTGAAATAAACCACATAATGCATTTAGCACAGTGCTGGCATGCAGTAAGTACTCAGTAAAAGTCATTATTATTATGTTCACTCTTGCTATTTTTGTTACATGTAGTTGCAATGTTGGCAAAGATGAGTGCTTAAACCTGGAATTTCAGTCTAGTTTGTGAATTGAGTTGCACGGAGAGGCCTTAATTTTGCTCATCGGGTTGGTGATTGATGCTTGTTTGCTAACACAGAAAATGTTGGCAAAGGCAGGAAGGAGGGCTGGCAGAATAGCTGTACTAATTACCGAAGGTGCAAATTCAACATGCAGCAGTCTTGCACGACATAATGAGCCTGTGCTGAGGTGAAACAGGAGGTTTGTTACATACATTAGAATTAGATGCTCTAATTGCTTAGCATCCCAAATGTGAATGATTTCTTGAGAAATAGAAGAAAGTAATCCACCCACTTCTACATGACAACAAAAGAGTTCTCTTCAGTGTGTTGATAAGCAGGAAACCAGGACATAAGGGTAATTTCATCCAGGCAACAATTGATTAGATATGCTGCTATCTCTTCTCAAACACCACAGGGAGAAATAGAAGAATGTGATGAAGGAACAGTGTTCTTTATTAAGGGAAACCTGTAGCATTTCTTCACTGGCTAATGAGGGGACTGGCAGTGGGTCATTTGTGCTTTGATATGTTTAAAATTCAGGAGTTGAATCAGCCAATCAAGTGGCAGCTATGATAGGAATAAGAACAACTTTTGGTTATTGCATTTAAGGAATATTATACATTATCCTGAGCAGATTCTAAGAATCTAAGACAAATTTAATCAATTCAAGAGGACATACATATTTATGGAATTTAGCAATTAAGTTGTTTAACAAATTGTTCAACAGTGCCACCTGTAGGCAAGTGTATGTCCCTTTAATGGTGTGATGTCAAGAGAGAATCAGCACCTCTCAAAAGTTTGACAAGAGCTTTTAGATCAGACTGAAGTTTTAATCCTAAATCTGATTTTCATGAGCTATATGAGCTTGGGCAAGTTTCTCCACCTTCCTGAATTATTCAATAACTGTTTTTGCACCTCCAGTGACAAATAACGCTCATTTTAAACAGAAACAGTCTATCCCATCCTTTGAGACGTGAGTTCTGGGAAGTTCTTTGTAAGGCTATCTCTATATAATTTTACTAATTAGCTCAATTTCCCCTCTTGGGAATATTCAAATCTTTCATCAATCAATATGGTTCTAAAAATATTAGAGAACAGATATTGCCTTCCTTCTTAATCTTTCTTTCTCTGGGCTAGTACTAGTCGCCCTTATGACTATCTTCTATCTTTTTTTTTTTTTTTTTTTGAGACAGGGTCTTGCTCTGTTGCCCAGACTAGAGTGCAGTGGCACAATCACACCTCACTGTAGCCTCAACTTCCTATGCTCACACAGTTCTCCCACTTCAGCCTCCCAAGTAGTTGGGACCACAGGCATGTGCTACCATGCCTGGCTAATTTTTTGGTTTTTTAAATAAAGATGGGGGTCTCACTTTTTTGCCTAGACTAGTCTCAAACTCCTGGCCTCAAGCAATCCTCGCATCTTGGCCTCCCAAAGCGCTGGGATTCCAGATGTGAGCCACCATATCCGGCCTCCTTATGATCATCTTATACAAAACAAAAATAAACACTAATCACTAATATCAGTAGTAGTTTCATGAACTACAAGCATTTTTTTTTCAGAACTTTATGAGGTAGTTCTATTATTTATTTATTTCATTATTTCTATTTTATTTTATAATTCCTTTTTTGTTTTATGACCTCTTACTTTCCCTTTGAAATCTGATGAAATCAAAGTATTCATTAAGTTTACCTAAGCTTATAACCCCATATATGGACTAAACACCCCTTAAGACCTATCCTTAGTCTCAGGTCCTCAGTAAACCTGCCTGGACCTCAGGTTTTAAACCTCCTATTGTAAAAGAAGGTGTTAAATAGATGGAGTCACTATTCTATTTTTGCTCCCTCAATCTTACTTCTCATTCTTCCTCTACAGATATCTTTACTCCACAAACTCCTATAAAAGAAACAAATCCCTTAGTTCTGTTGACCTAGTATATATTGCTGCTGTTGTATTTTGACACCAGTAAATAAAATGTATTGCTAAAAAGTCAGAAAGTTACTTTTTAATTTTCAGTTTGCACAGCTCTTTAGTCTGGGAGACTGTAGAGATTTCAAATCTAGCCACAGGTGTTCCGTGAGCAGCTACACTCTGGGCCTAGCTTCCAGGAAGAGTCAGCCCCTTCTACAAAAGAAAGAAGAAAATATTCTTGTCTGATAAGAAGATAGAAGGCTCAAGGTCGAGAAGGCAGCAGATGTGTGAATCTAAAGTTTTCAGAGAAGAGAAAGAAAGATTGCCTTTTGAGCTATAATTTTCAGCTTTGTGAAGGCACCAGAATCACAGATCATCACTATGCAGCTATTGTATTTCAGGCATTGATTTTTGCAATGAGGTACAGGGAAGAGGCAAACACTGAATTTTCATTAGCTTCTTGGTGAAAGTGAGCATCCTCCCCACACCAAAGTGTCCACAACATATTAAGGGATAATTTATAAAACCTGGCTCAATGGATCTTAAACAAACAGCAGCAATTGCAATGAAGCATTACTGGGTGAGTCGCTAATTTGAAGTAGGTCATTCCCATGTTAAAGGGCTACTCATTCAAAGCACTTGTCTTTTCTTTACTCAAAACTTTAATAGGAAAGCTGTCTGTTGTTGTCATTTTTTGCTTCTTTTGTATATGTTTTTTCCACAGAAGGATGTTATGAAAAACCTGAAGAGTTAAGAGATAATTCCAGGTTGAAAATACATATAAGATTTATATATTTGAAATCAAAGTCCTTAACATTAGTACCATATTACATACTCAGTCACCAAAGTAAACATTGGGAAGTATATTGAGAGTGATGTAAAACCATCTCTGTGGCATTTATCAAACTCTACTTGACACTATGATCACTTGAGTCTTACTTTTATTCTTCTTATAAAGCTATAAGCTTCTTGAGGTCAGAGAAGTTTTTTTACTCACTGCAATGTCTGATACAGGAGCTCACACATACTGAGTGCTGGGTAAAAAGCGGACTTACTTCCACATCTAAGAATTTATCCTACATGAATAATTGTGTAAAAATTGTCCATATAAAGACATTCCCTGCAGTCATTCATTATTTAAGAAATATTTATTTGAGGTAGTGGCTCACAACTATAACCCCAGCACTTTGGGAGGCCGAGGTAGGTAGATCACCTGAGGTCAGGAGTTCCAGACCATCCTGGTCAACATGGTGAAACCCCGTGTCTACTAAAAATACAAAAATTAGCCAGGCATGGTGGTGGATGCCTGTAATCCCAGCTACTTGGGAGGCTGAGGCAGAAGAATTGCTTGAACCTGGGAGGCAGAGATTGTAGTGAACTGAGATTGTGCCATTGCACTCCAGTCTTGGTGACAAGAGCGAAACTCTGTCAAAAAAAGAAAGGATGGGGGAGAGAGGGAGAGAAGGAGGGAGGGAGGGAGGATGGAAAGAAGGAAGGAAGGAAGGAAGGAAGGAAGGGAGGGAGGAAGGA
>NC_045449.1:39681281-39722188 GCF_002776525.5 Piliocolobus tephrosceles | reverse complement strand
ATGAAAGAAAGAAAGAAAGAAAGAAAGAAAGAAAGAAAGAAAGAAAGAAAGAAAGAAAGAAAAAGGAGAAGGGAAGGGAAAGGAGGGAAGGGGAGGGGCATAAGGGGAGGGGAGGGGGCTAAGAGGGGTAAGGGGAGGGGCGGGAAGGGAAGGGAAGGGAAGGGAAGGGAAGGGAAGGAAAGGAAAACTAATTTGAACAGTTTTACTTCTAGGTATTTTTTAGGTATTGTACTTAGTATTAGGTTTATTGAGGGGAGCATAGGTGGACATAGTCTTTGTCTGCCCATTGAGAGCTCACAGGATAATGGGAAAATGGACATTAACTAAATGATTACACAACATGTATTTAGCTACAGAGTGTGATAAGGACTTTGAAGGATACGTATTTGATTCTGTGGGAGTATGTACCCAAAGATCTGATCTACTCAGGAGGATTATAAAGGCTTTTCTAAGGAAGTGATGATTGTACCAAGACCATAAGGTAAGTGACACATGTATACTGAGAAGGCAGAAGGTAGAGGGCAGGAGGGAACCAGGAGAGTAGAGGAGAATGTAGAACTGCAGTGCATTCTAGGAGTGAGATGTGTCAAGAGAGATGGACAGTAGCCACCCCACGTAATGCCATGGAGGCCATACTAAGGAGATTTATCTTTAGCAGAAGAGTAATTGTAGCCAGGTGCAGTGGCATATGCCTGTAATCCCAGCAATTCGGGAGCGTGAGGTGGGAAGATTGCTTGAGCCAAGGAGGTCGAGGCTGCAGTGAGCCATGACTACACCATTGCACTCCAGCCTGGGTGACAGAGTGAGACTCTATCTCAAAAAAAAAAAAAAAAAAAAAAAAAAAAGTAATGGGATGTCACTGAAGGGTCTTAAGGTAGGGGTGGTAGAAGAAATTTATGTTTTTCTATAGTGTAAATTTTACATCATAGGACAAATGGAAAATCTAGTCTCTACTTAATTTTTTAAAAAGCCCTAGCTTACTTCTCTATTTCTTATTTTTTAATAAAAGGAAAGTGTAGTTAGGGGAAGTTTCCTACTAAAGCCTAAAAGCAATCTGTTTTCTCAGACATTATATAAGGTACACTGAACAACAAAATGGGCAATGCCTTCAACAATTGTTCTGCAACAATTATTGGAGCTTTCCAAATATAGTTATTTCTTTTAGCAATATTAAAGAACAAAAATTAAAGGAATAGCACTGAAACAAAATATGGCAAAAGGTTTTGTTTCTGTGTGAGCAGCAAAGCTGATATGTTCCAGATAAACAGTTTTCTGTGGGTCTCATTAGATTTTAAGCTAAAACTGACAGCTGAACTACTACTGTAAATACAAAGATGAGAAAAGCATGGTCCCTGTTCTCAGAAACACCACAACTAATTTATGAAGATCTATTAATATTTCCTAAGCTTTTGTTTGTTTTTTTGTCTTGAGACAGAGTCCTACTCTATTGCCCAGGCTGGTCTCAAACTCCTGAGATTGAGCCTGATCTTCCTGCCTCAGCCTCCCAAACTGCTAGGATTACAGGTATGAGCCACCATGCTTGCCAAAATTGTCTTATACTTAATTAAAATGTGTTAATTATTTATATCACAGACATACCTGTATCTAGTTAAAATATCCAATAGCTTATTAGACAATGTCCATGGAATAAGATTATTTCTATTTATTTATTCTTTTTATTAATTTAAATGTTTATCTAGATGTTTAGACTGACACTAATTTTCTCAAACTTCTGAACATTGCTAAGGTATTTCTTCCACAAAATTATAATCACACATTTACAAACCATGTAATTATAGGGTTAAATCTATTAATAGAAATCATAACTTGTCATTACATATTTAAAATGATCCACCTAACAAAAGTACAAAAGGGTAAGCAATAGCCAATAAGATATGCTTACAGAGATTAGATTCAAAGTGTTACTCATACTCCTTAGCATATTAATTTTGCAAGATACTGAAACACTGCAACATTTGCAAACATTATCCTAGGTACTTGGCATAGAAAAACTTGAAATTTCATAACCTTGGTAAGATTTTAGCATAGAAATTGGATTTTAAAAAGTCTTGTACTTAATACTGCATGATTTCAGGAAGGTTTCATTAATACAAATGATAAACAAATTTATGTGGTTGAAAAGCAGTAACAAAAAAAATTTAAATTTCTGAACAAACTGATATAAACCAAATCAGAAAATGTGCTACTCTACCAAACTTGGGTTGTCTGAACTGTTTCTGTATGCATACGGACGTTTCATTTGACTTGATGATACTCTAAGTGTGTTAGCCAATATGGCTAATGGGCATATTTTCTTATTCTACTTTGAATGTCCCTTAAGAAGGCAAGAACATAGTTTGGCTATTAGAATCCTTGATATACAGCTGCACTTTAGGAGGATACTTTCCCAAACACTACTTTCGTTTTAAAAAATCAACATTATTGAGCTGTAACATATAAAAATAATGCACCCATTGTAAGTATATGATTCATTGAATCTAGACAACATATGCAATTGCATAAACATCTCTACCATCAAGACATAAAATATGTCCAGCACTTCAGAAAGGCTCCTCGTTTTTTTGAGGTTATCGTCACCCTTGGCCCCAGACAATACTTATCTGCTGTCATCACAGATTAGTTTCATTTCTTTTTGAATTTCACATATAAAAATCATACAGCATGTACTCTTTTGTGTCTTTTTTGTGTTTTCAGGTGTTTTATTATAATGTGCTGTGTTAGTCTGTTGTCATGCTGCTATGAAGAAATGCCGGAGACTGGGTAATTTATAAAGAAAAGGGGTTTAAGGCCGGGCGCGGTGGCTCAAGCCTGTAATCCCAGCACTTTGGGAGGCCGAGACGGGTGGATCACGAGGTCAGGAGATCGAGAGCATCCTGGCTAACACTGTGAAACCCCGTCTCTATTAAAAATACAAAAAAACTAGCCGGGCGAGGTGGCGGGTGCCTGTAGTCCCAGCTACTCCGGAGGCTGAGGCAGGAGAGTGGCATAAACCCGGGAGGCGGAGCTTGCCGTGAGCTGAGATTCGGCCACTGCACTCCAGCCCAAGAAAAGGGGTTTAACTGCCTCACAGTTCCACATGGCTGGGGAGGCCTCAGGAAACACAATCATGGCAGGCACCTCTTCACAGGGTGGCAGGAGAGCAAATGAGTGCCAAGCAAAGGGGGAAGCCCCTTATAAAACCATCAGATTTCATGAGAACTCAGTGTCATGGGAACAGCATGGGGAAACTGCCTCCATGATCCAATTGCTTCCCACTGGGTCCCTCCCACAACGTGTGGGTATTATGGGAACTAAATTCAAGATGAGATTTGGGTGGGAAAACAGCCAAACCATATCATTGCCTAGGAATACTTTTATTTGTATTTATCCTGCTCAGAGCTTTCCAGCTTTTTGAATCTATAAATTTGTGTCTTTGCAAAATTTGGGAATTTGAGGGACATTATTTCTTCACATATTTTTCTGTCTTGTTTTTTTTCTTCTATCTTTCTCCTTGGACTCAAATTTCACATGTGATAAAACAAATGTTATGCCTTTGAGGCTCTGTTCATTTTTTTCTAGTATTTTTTTCTTTGCCTTTAGATTGAATATTTTCTCCTGTTTTGTTATCAAATTTATTGAACTTTTTCTTTGTCATTTCCATTGTGCTGTTAAGCTTATTCAGCGAGTTTTTTTTAATTTCAAATATTGTATTTTCCAGTTCTAAAAATTCTATTTTTAATATTCCATTTCTCAATTTTCTATTTCTATATTTTTATTCATTCTAAGTATTTTTCCCTTATATTATTGAGTATAATAATAATTTGCTCAATAATAATTTGCTTTAAAATTTTGTCTGATAGGTACAACAACTTGGCCATTTCAAGATCATTATTTTTCTTACTGGTCTTTTCCCCTAAGAGAATGGTTCCCATATTTTATTTCTTCTTTTGTTAAGTAAGTTTTGTACTGTATCCTGGACATATGCATTTAATATTATAGAGACTCTAGATTCTCTTACATTGCCCTATACAGTGTTCAAGTATTTGTTTTAGTGAATTGTTTTGGTAAATTTAAACTGCACACTCTTTCTCCTGGGCAGTGGTCCTGATCTCAATTTTGTCCTTTTTGCCTTGCTATGTTACTGAAAATCTACCCCACACAGATGTGATTCAGAGGTCATCGATATCTGGGAAGAGTTTATACACTAATTATTGGACTTTCCCTCTGTGGGTCTCCCCAGGATTCCTAACCTGTTTTTCTATAACTGTGGTTGCCCTGAACTTTCTCCTCTGTTTCTTTGAGCCAACATGACACCAGACTTTCCTGTAGTTTTATCACCCCGTGTGCACACATTGTCATTCTCAGGATGGAAAAAAAGAAAATGGGAAACTCTCCCAGTGCCATTCCCCTCCCAGTATCGATTCCTGTCCCCATCTCCACCCCATATTCTGTCTGCTTTTTGTCACTCTCCGGTGCCTTTGGGAAGGTTTTGTTATTTATTTTTTATTTTTGGAACAGATTTCATATTTGTTATTTGAGAGAGTGTATGATAGGAGCTTTCTGAGCTATCCACTGCAAGTAGAACCCACATTTATTTTAAATTATCAAATTATGGCAGCTTGAGCCATCACTGATATATCTGATGAATATTCGTTCACCTCAGTATCTCTTTTGGCTATAATAAGAAGTTCGAAAAGTGGTGCCTTAATCATGCTTAAAAACCAGTGTCAAAACTACTGCCATGTGGTCTTCACTCTATTCCCCCTTTTATATATTCAGTGACTGCAAAGTCCCATGGTCAAGCTTCGCCATTGTCACTGCCTGCCATGTTGTCCCTAAAAGAGTTCTGAACAGAAAGAGAGAGATGACTTTTATTGCCTTTATACTTGGAATCCAAAGTAGCTCCATTTGTGCCTAGAGTCACACAAAGAATCTCGTTAAATCCGTTTGCCAGATGAGATCAGATGCATTCAGAGTGACACAGCCATAGGGTTCTAGCATCACCTCTTTGTCCATATCTCCCTTTTATTTCTAAGTTATAGTAATAAAATAAAGTTCAGTAACTGAACAATATGAAAACATGTCTTCACTCTAATGATAATAACATTAGCTATAATTTATTGAATTATTTACCATGTGCTAAGACCTACTTGATGTGGTTAGAAAGTAATACTTAAGAATGTGATATTTGAAGCTAGAGTTTTTGGGTTAATAGTATTACTTTGAATAAGTTGCCAACTCTCCGTGCTTCAGTTTCCCAACTTGGAAAAGAAAAAAACCTGACCAACTATAGAGTGTGTTATAATGATTAAATGAACAATACAGGCAATCAATTTAGAATTGTGCCAAGTACATAGTGAGCATTCAATAAATATTAGCTATTACTGTAATTATGATTGTCACAATGATCCTATGGAATATATTTTCTTAATTTTTAAATATTTTATAATGAGAAAACTGAGATAATGAAAGCTTCGATTACTTGCCTAGGTTCACTTAGCTTTGAAGAAACTGAACCTGAATTTTGAGTCAGATGTTCTGGCTCCAGGGTCCACATACTTAACCAGTCTCCTGTTTTAAACACAGTCCAAGTAGCTGGTTGTAGGATGAATGTCACACTATTCTCCTGGTTCTCCCCAGTGCAGCAAAGTTCACATGTTATTAACTGATACGAACAAACACTGGGAAAAGTGGGAGGAGATTTTATCAGGCTCTTGCTCAGCCAACCAAAATTGTCTTGTAACTCCTGTGATTAATTATACTAAAAAATCCACTATAACTTTTAAAGATTTAAGGTTTGTTCTAAATCTTCGATTTTTTAGTGGCTTTTTGTTTGTTTGTTTGTTTGTTTTTTATCTCAGAAAAGACATCAGTGCTGAATTACACAAATAAGCAGATAAATACTGCCTTGGTAAGTTTGATCTTGTGATAATACGTTTTCATAGTAGCATTGCTCAGGTACTGAACTATTAATGTTTTATTAGCATATTTTAGAAATATATCTCTCTGTGGTTTTATGTGACATATAAAAACAACTAAATATTAAATTTACATACAACTTTAATTAGGAGTAAAAATAGACTACATTTTATTCATTTTACCCTCAGCAGATTTATCACTTTTATTAAAAAATTCAAGCTATCATGTTATGAATTATTAGAATAATAATAATCTATGATAGAAAAGGACACAGAAGGTTTGTAATTCTACATTACATCAAATTTTGCATAGAAATCCTTTCTGTAATATCATAGGTATATCATCATTCATCCACTATTTTCAATTTACCTGTTGTTAGAAGGTGTTGATTTTTAAAAAGCTTTTTCCATATTGAGCTAAAAGCTCACTTTTTATAAATGTCACTCATTAGCTTTAGATGCAGCCATAAGAAAAGATGAAAATGAACTCTCTCTTTTATGTTACAGCTATTTAAATATTTAAAAATAATTATCCTTTTTATCCAAATATTCTTGGATTAAATAGTCTATATATTATTTTCAGAACTTCCTTAAATATAATAATTGTCTTACATATGAACACATGCTCACCTATTTTCATTTTAAAAAGTGGCGAACAGAACTTAACACAGTACAATATATGTGATCAGATGAGTGCAGAATTCACTAGATTTATCACCTCTCTTGACCTGGAAACTCTACTCAGTTTAATGCAGTCTCTGAATGCTTCCTTTCTCTTCTACTGCTGACCTTGCAACTAACAAAATATCATTAAAGTTTGCTTATTGCTTTAAAGGTTATTTAAATATTTCATCAATCTATTAAAAGATACTTCTTTCTAGGAGCAAATCTACTATTTAAAGCAATAAAGGAGAGGCTGGCAAGATGGAATAGGAACAGCTCTGGTCTGCAGCTCCCAGCGAGATCAATGCAGAAGGCAGGTGATTTCTGAATTTCCGACTGAGGTACATGGTTCATCTCATTGGGAATAGTTGGACAGAGGCTGCAGCCCATGAAGGATAAGCTGAAGCATGGTGGGGCATCGCCTTACCTGGGACATGCAAGGGGTTGGGGAATTTCCCTCCCCTAGCCAAGGGAAACCATGAGAGACTGTACCTGGAGGAACAGTGCACTCTGGTTCAGATACCACATTTTTCCCATGTTCTTCACAACCAGAAGACCAGGAGATTCCCTCTGGTGCCTATGCCACCAGGGCCCTGGATTTTTAAGCACAAAACTAGCCAGCTGTTTGTGCAGACACTGGGCTAGCTACAGGAGTTTTTGTTTTGTTTTGTTTTCATACCCCCATGGCACCTGGAATGCCAGGGAGACAGAACCGTACACTCCCCTGGAAAAGGGGCTGAAGACAGGAGGCCAAGTGGTCTGGCTTGGCAGGTCCCACCCCCACAGAGCCCAGCAAGCTAAGATCCACTGGCTTGAAATTCTCGCTGCCAGCACATCAGTCTGAGGTCGACGTGAGATGCTTGAACTTGGTGGTGGGGAGGGGCATCTGCCATTGCTGAGGTTTGACTAGGCAGTTTTACCCTCCAGTGTAAACAAAGTTACCAGGAAGTTTGAACAGGGCAGAGCCCACCGTAGCTCAGTGAGGCCACTGTGGCCAGATTGCCTCTCTAGATTCCTCCTCTCTGGGCAAGGCGTATCTGAAAAAAAGGCAGCAACCCCAGTCAGGGACTTACAGATGAAACCCCCATCTGCCTGGGACAGAGCACCTGGGGGAAGGGGCGGCTGTGGGCATAGCTTCAGCAGACTTAAATGTCCCTGCCTGACAGCTCTGAAGAGAGCAGCAGTTCTCCCAGCACAGCATTTGAGCTCTGATAAGGGATAGACTGCCTCCTCAAATGGGTCCCTGACCCCTGTGTCTACTGACTGGGAGAAACCTCCCAGTAGGGGCCAACACACACCTCGTACAGCTGACATCTTGTAGATGCTCAAAATAAAAGGATGGAGGAATATTTAACAACAAAAAGGAAAGCCAAAAAAAAAAAAAAAGGCAGGGTTGCAATCCTAGTCTCTGATAAAAAAAGACTTAAACCAACAAAGATCAAAAGAGACAAACAAGGACACTACATAATGGTAAAGGGATCAATGCAACAAGAAGAGCTAACTATCCTAAATATATATGCACCCAATACAGAAGCACCCAGATTCATAAAGCAAGTCTTAAGAACTAAAAAGAGACTTGGACTCTCACACAATAATAGTGGGAGACGTTAATACCCCACTGTCAATATTAGATCAATGAGACAGAAAATTAACAAGGGTATCCAGGACTAGAACTCAGCTCTGGACAAAGTGGACCTAATAGAAATCTACAGAACTCTCCACCCTAAATCAACAGAATATATAGTCTTCTTAGCGCCACATCACACTTATTCTAAAATTGACCACATAATTGGAAGTAAAACACTCGTGAGTAAATGCAAAAGAACAGAAATCCTAACAAAAAGTCTCTCCGATTACAGTGGAATCAAATTAGAACTGAGGATTAAGAAACTCACTCAAAACTGCACAACTATATGGAAACTGAACAACCTGCTCTTGAATGACTATGGGTAAATAATGAAATGAAGGCAGAAATAAAGATGTTCTTTGAAACCAATGAGAACAAAGACACAATGTATCAGATTCTCTGGGACACATTTAAATCAGCATGTAGAGGGAAATTTACAGCATGAAATGCCCACAAGAGAAAGCAGGAAAGATCTAAAATTGACACCCTAACATCACAATTAAAAGAGCTAGAAAGGCAACAAAAAACAAATTCAAAAGCTAGAAGAAGACAATAAATAACTAACATCAGAGCAGAACTGAAGGAAATAGAGACATGAAAAACCCTACAAAAAAATCAATGAATCCAGGAAGTGGTTTTTTGAAAAGATCAACAAAGTAGATAGACCACTAGCCCAACTAATAAAGAGAAAAAGAGAGAAGAATCAAATAGACACAATAAAAAATGATAAAGGGGATATCATCACCAGTCCTACAGAAATACAAACTGCCTTTGAGAGGTGAAGCCAGCTGTACTTCCCAGGTTGAAGAGGACTTGGAGAACTTTCCTGTCTTACAAGGGGACTGTAAAATGCACCAATCAGTGCTCTGTAGCTAGCAAGAGGTTTGTAAAATGGACCAATCAGCTCTCTGTAAAATGGATCAATCAGCAGGATTCTAAAAGTTACCAATCACAGGGAGGATTGAGAAAAGGGCATTCTGATAGGATAGAAACAGGATATGGAAGAGGACAAATAAGGGAAAAAAATCTGGCCACGCCAGCCAGCAGCAGAAACCCACTCGGGTCCCCTTCCAGCTGTGGAAGCTTTGTTCTTTTACTCTTCACAGTAAATCTTGCTGCTGCTCACTCTTTGGATCCGTGCCACCTTTATGAGCTGTAACACTCACTGCAGAGGTCCACGGTTTCATTCTTGAAGTCAGCGAGACCATGAACCCACCAGAAGGAACCAAGTCCGGACATATCTTGGGGGTTCATCTGGGATTTTGCCACCTGGTGAGTACAATTGGACCCTTTTCACTTGCTATTCTGTCCCATTTTTACTCAGAATTTGGGGGATAAACACTGGGCACCTGCCAGCCAGTAAAAAGCGACTAACGTGGCCACCGGACTAAAGACATGGGTGTCGGGTTTTCTGGGAAAGGGCTCTCTAACAACCCCTGACTCTTGGGAGTTGGGAGCATTGGTTTGCCTGGAACCAATTTCTGCTTTTCCTGTACTTCTGGGCTGAGCTGAGGGTCAGCAGAGAGGAAAGCCATTCAACAAGCTCACCCTTGAAATACATCCTAAGCCATTGGGACCAATTTGATTGGCAAACCCTGAAAAAGCAGCAGCTTATTTTTTTTTTCTGCACTGTGGCCTGGCCCCAATATTCTCTCTCTGATGGGGAAAAATGGCCACCTTAAGGAAGTATGAATTACAATACTATCCTGCAACTTGACCTTTTCTGTAAGAGAGAAGGTAAATAGAGTGAACTACCTTATGTCCAAACTTTCTTTTCACTGAAGGATAATCCACAACTATGCAAAGTTTGAAATTTACATCCCAGAGGAGGACCTCTCAGCTTACCTCCATATCCTAACCTTCCTACAGCTCCCATCCCTATTAATGATGAGTCTCCTCTAATCTCCCCTGCCGAGAAGGAAACAAAGAAATCTCCAAGGGAATGCAAAACCCCCCAGGCTATCAGTCATGTTCTCTTCAAGTTGCAGGGGGAGGGGAATTTGGCCCATCCCAGGTACATGTCCCCTTCTAACTCTCCGATTTAAAGCAGATCAAGGTAGAGCTGGAGAAGTTTTCAGATGATCCTGATAAGTATACAGGTGCCCTACAGAGTGTAGGGAAAACCTTCTTCCTCACTTGGAGAGATGTAATGCTAATGTTAGATCAAACCCTGGCTTTTAATGAAAAGAATGTGGCTTTAGCTACAGCCTGACAGTTTGGAGATACCTGGTATCTTAGTCAAGTAAATGATAGAATGACAGCCAAAGAAAGGAGAAAATTCCCTACCTGTCAGCAAGTCATCCCCAGTATGGATCCCTACTGGGACCTAGACTCAGATCATAAGGACTGGAGTCGTAAGCATCTGTTGACCTCTGTTCTAGGAGGACTAAGGAGAATTAGGAAAAAGCCCACGAGTTATTCAATGATGTCCACCATAACTCAGGGGGAAAAAAAAAATCCTACTGCCTTCCTCGAGTGACTATGGGAGACCTTAAGAAAATATATTCCCCCGTCACCTGACTCCCTCGAGGGTCAATTGATCCTAAAAGATAAATTTATTATCCAATCAGCCACGGATACCAGAAGAAGGCTCCAAAAGCAAGCCTTGGGCCCTGAACAAAATCTGGAGGCATTAATAAACCTGGCAACCTCAGTGTTTTATAATAAGAACCAAGAGGAGCAGGCCGAAAAGGAAAAGCAAGATAAGAGAAAGGCAGCAGCCTTAGTCATGGCCCTCAGACAAACAAACCTTGGTGGTTCAGAGAGGACAGAAAATGGAGCAGGCAAATCACCCAGTAGGGCTTGTTATCAGTGTGGTTTGCAAGGACATGTTAAAAAAGATAGTCCAACAAAAAAAAGTCACCCCCTTGCCCATGTCCACTATGCCAAGGCAATCACTGGAAGGTGCACTACCTAGAGGACAAAGGTTCTCTGGGCCAGAAGCCCCCAGCCAGATAATCCAACAACAGGACTGAGGGTGCCCAGAGCAAACACCAGCTCATGTCATCACCCTCACTGAGCCCCAGGTATGTTTAACCATTGAAGGCCAGGAAATTGACTTCCTCCTGAACACTGGTGTGGCCTTCTCAGTGTTAATCTCCTGCCCCAGACGGCTGTCCTCAAAGTCTGTTACCATCTGAGGAATCCTGGGACAGCCTACAGTCAGCTATTTCTCCCACCTGTTCAGTTGTAATTGGGATACTTTGCTCTCTTCACATGCCTTTCTTGGTATGCCTGAAAGTCCCACCCTTATTAGAGAGGGACATATTAGCCAAAGCTGGAGCTATTATCTACATGAATATGTGGAAAATGTTACCCACTTGTTGTTCCCTACTTGAGGAGGGAATCAAAATCTGGGCATTGGAAGGACAATTCAGAAGGGCAAAAAATGCCCACCCAGTCCAAATCGGACTAAAAGACTCCACCACTTTTCCTTACCAAAGGCAATATCCCTTAAGGCCTGAAGCTCATAAAGGATTACAGGATATTGTTAGACATTTAAAAGCTCAAGTCTTAGTAAGAAAATGCAGCAGTCCCTGCAACACCCCAATTCTAGGAGTACAAAAACAAAACACTCAGTGGAGATTAGTGCAGGTTCTTAGACTCATCAATGAGGCAGTAATTCTCTATATCCAGTTGTACCTAACCCCTATACCCTGCTCCCTCAAATACCAGAGGAAGCAGAATGGTTCACTGTTCTGGACCTCAAGGATGACTTCCTCTGCGTTCCCCTGCATCCTGACTCCCAGTTTCTCTTTGCTTTTGAGGATCCCACAGACCAAACGTCCCAACTTACGTGGACGGTCTTGCCTCAAGGGTTTAGAAATAGCCCTCATCTGTTTGGTCAGGCACTGGCCCAGGATCTAGACCACTTCTCAAGTCCAGGCACTCTGGTCCTTCAGTATGTGGATGATTTACTTTTGGCTATCAGTTCAGAAGCCTCATGCCAGCAGGCTACTCTAGATCTCTTGAACTTTCTAACTAATCAAGGGTATGAGTCATCTAAATCAAAGGCCCAGCTCTGCCTACAACAAGTCAAATATCTAGGCCTAATCTTAGCCAGAGGAACCAGGGCCCTCAGTAAAGAACAAATACAGCCTATATCTGCTTATCCTCACCCTAAGACATTAAAACAGTGGTGGGGGTTCCTTGAAATCACCAGCTTTTGCCGACTGTGGATCTCTGGATACAGCAAGATGGTCAGGCCACTCTATACTCTAATCAAGGAGACCCAGAGGGCAAATACTCATCTAGTAGAATGGGAATCAGAGACAGAAACAGTTTTCAAAACCTTGAAGCAGGCCCTAGTACAATGTCTAGCCTTAAACCTTCCCAAAGGACAAAGCTTCTCTTTATATGTCACAGAGAGAGTGAGAATAGCTCTTGGAGTCCTTACTCAGGCTCGTGGGACCACCCCACACCCAGTGGCATACCTAAGTAAGGAAATTGATGTAGTAGGAAAAGGCTGGCCTTACTGTTTATGGGTAGTTGCAACAGTGGCTGTCTTAGTATCAGAGGTTATCAAAATAACACAAGGAAAGGATCTCACTGTCTGGACTACTCATGATGTAAAATGCATACTAGGTGCCAAAGGAAATTTATGGCTATCAGACAACGGCCTGCTTTGATACTAGGCACCACTCCTTGAGGGACTGGTGCTTCGAATATGTACATGTGTTGCCCTCAACCCTGCCACATTTCTCTCAGAGGATGGAGAACCAATAGCACATGACTGCCAATAAGCTGTATCTCAGACTTATGCCACCTGAGGGGATCTTTTAGAAGTCCCCTTAGCTAATACTGACCTTAACCTATTTACCGATGGAAGTTCATTTGTGGAAAATGGGATATGAAGGGCAGGTTGTGCCATAGCTAGTGATGTAACAGTACTTGAAAGTAAGCCTCTTCCCCTAGGGACCAGCACCCAGTTAGCAGAACTGGTGGTGTTTACTCAAGCCTTAGAACTGGGAAAGGGAAAAAGAATAAATGTGTACACAGATGGCAAGTATGCTTATCTAATCCTACATGCCCATGCTGCAATACAGAAATAAAAGGAGTTCCTAACCTCTGGGGGAACCTCCATTAAATACCACAAGGAAATCATGGAGTTATTGCATGCAGTGCAAAAACCCAAGGAGGTGGCAGTCTTACGTTGCCAAAGCCATCAAAAAGGTGAAGGAAAAAAGGTGGAAGGAGACTGTTGGGCAGACGCTGAGGCCAAAATTGCTGCCAGGCCGAACCTTCCATTAGAAATACCTAGCGAAGGAACCTTGGTATGGAACAACCCTCTCCAAGAAATTAAGCCCCAGTATTTCCCTGACCAACACAGAATGGGAACTTTCACGGGGGCATAGTTTTCTCCTCTTGGGATAGTTAACGACAGAAGAGGGAAAGGTACCCATACACAAAGCCAGCCGGTGGAAAATACTTAACACCCTCCACCAAAGTTTTCATATGGGTATTGGGAACACTCATCAAATGGCCAAATTCCTATTTACAGGGCCAAATCTCCTCTGCACCATACGACAAGTAGTCAAAGCCTGTGAGGTGTGCCAAAGGAATAATCCCTTGGTGCATTGTAAGACCCTTCTGGGAGAACAAAGAATAGGTCACTATCCCAGAGAGGACTGGCAGACTTCATCCATATTCCTAAGTCAAGGGGATTTCAATACTTGTTGTTCTGTGTTGATACCTTCACTAATTGGATAGAAGCCTTTTCCTGCAAGACAGAGAAGGCTCAGGAAGTGGTTAAAGTCCTAATTCATGAAATAATTCCTAGATTTGGGCTTCCTCAAAGCTTACAAAGTGACAATTGTTCAGCTTTTAAAGCCATGGTAACTCAGGGAATTTCCAGGGCACTAGGAATACAATATCACTTCCACTGCGCCTGGAGGCCACAACCCTCAGGGAAGGTGGAGAAAGCAAATGAAACATGCGAGAGGCACTTAAGGAAACTAACACAAGAAACTCATCTTCCATGGCCTACTCTCTTGCCCATGGCCTTGTTGAGAATCTGAAATTCTCATCACAAAATGGGGCTCAGTCCATATGAAATGCTGTATGGATGACTTTTTCTACTAAAAATACCCTAACAGTCAGGACACGCACTCCAGCTTTTACGCTCTTACATTTCCAACCTCACCTATTACACAAGCAATGAAAAACCCATACATGGCCCTGTAACCACAAATACCATCTCAACTTTCCAAGCCCCTTTATGCATTGAAAACAACTTGTTATCAGGCCTGCCCGTGGGGCGCATACTATCCCATCAGTGTAATTACACCCTATAACTTCAAGCCCCAGCTGATCATAGTAATTTCTGAGTCATCCAAACATCTCCATTCAGCTGGACTGTCCACTTCTCAGGGCCCCCCAAAATCATCACCTCCTCCCTGCTTAACAAACAGTCCAGGTTTTGTAATGGCAAATATACTCTCTGCATGATCATTTACATCTGGACCCCCTGCAGCAGTGCCCCACCACTAATGAATGCCTTCTCATCCGCTCTTTCAATCACTCCCTTGAATGGTTCCTAGTAGATACAAAGTGGTTTTTTCTCCAGTGGGAAAATAGAGCACAGGGAGCCAGTCAGTTTGCTCCCAACACCCCTTTCCAGCTACTCACTGGAAATACCTTGGCAAGTACTCTAGGAGTATGGGAAAATGAAAACAACAAACTCACACACCTTTTTAACATACACAACAAGTTCTGTCTACCCAGCCAAGTTTTTTCTTCTTTATGTGGAACTTCAACCTATATCTGCATCCCAACCAACTGGACAGGCACCTGCAACTTAGGCTTCCCAAGTCCCAACATTGACACTGCCACAGGAAATCAGACCTTATTAGTGCCCCTCAAAGCTCAAGTCCATCAGCATGGGGCCATACAACTTTTACCCCTACTTATAGGGTTAGGGATGGCCACTGCTACAGGAACTGCAATAGCCAATTTATCTACTTCATTATCCTACTACCACACACTCTCAAAGGATTTCTCAGTTTGCAAGAAATAACAAACTCTATCCTAACTCTACAATCCCAAATAGACTCTCTGGCAGCAGTGATTCTCCAAAACCACCGAGGCCTAGACTTCCTCACTGCTGAGAAAGGAGGACTCTGCACCTTCTTAGGGGAAGAGTGTTGCTTTTACACTAACCAGTCAGGGGTAGTACGAGATGCCACCCAGCGTTTACAGGAAAAGGCTTCTGAAATCAGACAACACCTTTCAAACTCTTATACCAACCTCTAGAGTTGGGTGACATGGCTTCTTCCCTTTCTAGGTCCCTTGACAGCCATCTTGCTATTACTTGCCTTTGGGCCCTGTATTTTTAATCTCTTTGTCAAATTTGTTTCCTCCAGAATCGAGGCCATCAAGGTACAGATGGACTTACAAATGAAACCCCAATTAAGCTTAACTCACAACTTCTACCGAGGACCCCTGGACCAACCCACTGGCCCTTGGGCCTAGAGAGTGCCCCTCTGGAGGACACTGCAACTGCAGGGCCCCTTCTTTGCCTTTATCCAGCAGGAAGTAGGTAGAGTGGTCATTGCACAATTCCCAAAAGCAGTTGGGGTGTCCTGTTTAGAGGGGGGATTGAGAGGTGAAGCCAGCTGGACTTGCTGGGACAAGTGGGGACTTGGAGAACTTTTCTGTCTTACAAGGGGATTGTAAAATGCACCAATCAGAGCTCTGTAGCTAGCAAGAGTTTTGTAAAATGGACCAATCAGCACTCTGTAAAATGGACCAACAAATCAGTGCTCTGTAAAATGGACCAATCATCAAGATTCTAAAAGGAACCAACTTTGTGGAGGATCGAGAAAAGGGCATTCTGATAGGACAAAAACATGACATGGAAGGGGACAGATAAGAGAATAAAAGCTGACCACAGCAGCAACCTGTGAATAAAAGAGTCAGCAGCGGCAACCTGCTTGGATCCCCTTCCATGCTTTGGAAGCTTTGTTCTTTCGCTCTTCACAATAAATCTTGCTGCTGCTCACTCTTTGGGTCCATGCCACCTTAACAGCTGTAACACTCACCACAAAGGTGTGCAGCTTCATTCTTGAAGTCAGCGAGACCACAAACCCACCTGAAGGAATCAACTCCAGACACACCCTCAGAGAATACTATAAACACCTCTATGCAAATAAACTAGAAAATCTAGAAGAAATGGATAAATTCCTGGACACATACACCTTCCCAAGACTAAACCAGGAAGAAGTCAATTCCCTGAGTAGACCAATAAGAAGTTTTGAAATTGAGGCAGTAATTAATAGCCTACCAACCATTAAAAAAGCCAGGATGAGATGATTTCACAGCTGAATTCTACCAGAGCTACAAAGAGGGGGCTGATAACATTTCTTCTGAAAAAAATCCAAACAATAGAAAAACAGAGAATCCTTCATAACTCATTTTATGAGACCAACATCATCCTGATACCAAAACCTGGCAGAGACACAAAGGAAAAGACAATTTCAGGCTGATATCCCTGATGAACATTGATGCAAAAATCCTCTGGCAAACCGAGTGCAGCAGTACATCAAAAAGCTTATTACCATGATCAAATCAGCTTCATCCTGGGGATGCAAGACTGGTTCAACATATGCAAATCAATAAACGTAATCCATCAGATAAAGAGAACCAATGACAAAAACCACATGATTACCTCAATAGATGCAGAAAAGGCCTTCAACAAAATTAAACAGCCCTTGATTCTAAAAACTCTCAATAAACTATGTTCTGATGGAACATATCTCAAAATAATAAGAGTTATTTATGAAAAAACCCACAGCCAGTATCATACTGAATAGGTAAAGACTGGAGGCATTCCCTTTGAAAACCAGCAGAAGACAAGGATGCCCTCTCTCACCACTCCTATTCAATATAGTCTTGGAAGTTCTGGCAAGGGCAATAAGGCAAGAAAAAGAAATAAAGAGTATTCAATTAGGAAAAGGGGAAATCAAATTGTCTCTGCAGATGACATGATTGTATATTTAGAAAACCCCATCATCTCAGCCCAAAATCTCCTTAAGCTGATAAGCAACTTCAGCAAAGTCTCGGGATACAAAATCAATGTGCAAAAATCACAACCATTCCTATACACCAATAATGGACAGAGAGCAAAATCTTAAATAAACTCCCATTCACAGTTGCTACAATGAGAATAAAATGCCTAGGAATACAATTTACAAGGTATGTGACGGGCCTCTTTAAAGGGAACTACAAACCATTGCTCAAGTAAATAAGAGAGAACACAAATAAATGGAAAAACATTCCATGCTCATGGATAGGAAGAATCAATATCATGAAAATGACAATACTACCCAAGGTAATTTATAGATTCAATGCTATCCCCAACAAGCTACCACTGACTTTTTCACAGAATTGAAAAAACTACTTTAAATTTCATATGGAACCAAAAAAAAAGGCTGCATAGCCAAGACAATCCTAAGCAAAAAGAACAAAGCCGGAGGCATCACGCTACCTGACTTCAAACTATACTACAAGGCTACAGTAACCAAAACATCATGGTACTATTACAAAAACAGATATATAGACCAATGAAACAGAACAGAGGCCTCAGAAATAACACCACACATCTACAACCATCTGATCTTTGACAAACCTGACAAGAACAAGCAAAGGGGAAAAGGATTCCCTATTTAATAAATGGTGTTGGGAAACCTGGCTAGCCATATGCAGAAAGCTGAAACTGGATCCCTTTCTTATACCCTACACAAAAATTAACTCAAGATGGATTAAAGACTTAAATGTAAGACCTAAAACCATAAAAACCCTAGAAGAAAACCTAGGCAATACCATTCAGGACATAGGCATGGGCAAAGAATTCATGACTAAAACACCAAAAGCAATGACAACAAAAGCCAAAATCTACAAATGGAACTATTAAATTAACAAATTAATAGGAACAAATTAAGCTAAAGAGCTTCTGCACAGAAAAAAAAAAAAAAGAAAAACTATCATCAGAGTGAACAGGCAACCTACAGAATGGGAGAAAATTTTTGCCATCTATCCATCTGACAAAGATCTAATATTCAAAATCTACAAAGAACTTCAACAAATTTACAAGAAAAATACAAACAACCCCACCAAAAAGTGGGCAAAGGATATGAACAGACACTCCTCAAAAGAATACATTTATGCAGCCAGCAAACATTTAAAAAAGCTCATGATCACTGGTCATTAGAGAAATGCAAATCAAAACCACAATAAGATACAATCGCACACCAGTTAGAATGGCCATCATTAAAATGTCAGGAAACAACAGATGCTGGAGAGGATGTGGAGAAATAGGAACATTTTTATACTGTTGGTGGGAGTGTAAATTAGTTCAATCATTGTGGAAGACAGTGTGGCAATTCCTCAAGAATGTAGATAGGAATACCATTTGACCCAGCCATCCCATTACTGGGTGTATACCCAGAGTATTATAAATCATTCTAATATAAAGACGCATGAACATGTATGTTTATTGCAGCACTGTTCACAATAGCAAAGACTTGGAACCAACCCAAATGCCCATCAATGATAGACTGGATAAGGAAAATGTGACATATACACACCATGGAATACTATGCAGCCACAAAAAAGGATGAGTTCACCTCCTTTGCAGGGAGAGATGAAGCTGGAAACCATCATTCTCAGCACACTAACACAGGAGCAGAAAACCAAACACTGCATTCTCACACTCATAAGTGGGAGTTGAACAATGAGAACACATGAACACGGCAAGAGGCAGGGTATGCATCACACACCAGGGCCTGTTGAGGGATGGGAGCTGGGGGAGGGATAGCAGTAGGAAAGACACTTAGTGTATATGAGAGGTTGATGGGTGTAGGAAACCACCATGGCTCATGTATACCTATGTAAGAAACCTGTACATTCTGCACATGTAACCCAGAACTTAAAGTATAATTTAAAAAAATAAAGCAATATACACATGTATTACAGCTTTTTCACATAGGCTCACTATGCAAAAGTCATAGGAACTTATGTTACTGGTAAAGACTGAGTCATAGATATCTAGCCTGAGTTTAGATTTACCATAACTGTTGACCATACAATGATGTTTGTAATACTTTATATATGGCTCTACTAATATAAACATCATTTTCTCGGATCCTATTTCTCCCTGTGCCTACCTTCCAAATGCCAAATAGAATGTTGTAATTTAGGTGAGAAAGCAGTAACATTTGTCTTGTCAATGTTCTGCCACAGGAACTCTATTAAAAAAGCTAACCCTTAGCCTTCCTTTGACAGAGGATAATACCAGGCTAATTAACTGAATCATACCAAATCAGCTTCTAGTTGGATTGTTTTCCTAAACTGTTTGCAGTAATAGAATGAATTCCTTCTTAGGACATTAGTTAAGGTGGGGTAGGAATATTGAGGCATCAGCATATTGAGTCCATAATTTTCTCCGCATAGTTTTATTTTTTGCCAGCCACAGTTGCCTACCTTCACTATGCCTGGTTAATTTTACCTTCTGTAGTTTCTAAAGTGAACTATGTGTTCTAGCTTAAGATCCTTGAATTGTGACTACACACACACTCACATACACACACACACACACACACACTTTCCATTACACAATTACATGGGCAGTCCCTATTCATTTTTCTCCTGTTACATCCTTTATTTGAAATGACCTCCCATCTTCTCTCCCTGTCTATATCCACCCCGCTTTTCATGTCCCACTCCTTTGGGGAAGAATCTCATGACAATCCCAGAGTTTCTTAAAATCTAGGGAAGGTAGTTCTCTGGAATAAAGGCAGATAAAATATATACTCCTTAGAAGTAGTGCAAATAAAGATGCTTCATGTCCTTGCTACCCCTCCTTTCAATTTAAAAAGAAAGAGACAGGAAAGCTGTTAAAAAGACTACTCCACAGTGAAATGAGCAAGTGAGCAATCTTAATTGCTCCATCATTGTACTTGACACCACATCAGCAACACCAAATACAGTGCCTGACACTTTATAGCCAGATAGGTCAGGGGTATCTGGTGAACACCTGGAGAATAGATCTTTAGTAAAATGGGTGAAATGCAAGTTGGTAATAAAGCACCTAAGTATTGCATTTCCCAGTGTGGACAATGGTAGTTCAGTGGCAATTCAATTAATATGGGCACAACAATTGAATAACTAGTGTATTTAAAAAATTACCTTGCATCCCAAATGGACTTGCAGGCCTAGAATGGTTTAAGGAAAGACCTGTTAAACTATTTCTCGTGCCAAGAAAGTTGGTCCCATGGGGAAAACTCAGAATTTTTTGCAACTAAGGATATTTTTTTCCCCAGAGAATGAAAGTGTCAAGGGGGTCTAGAAAATTATCTTCTAATATATGAAACAGGAACTGAATTTAAACACAGTACTGAAAGTAGACAGACAGTGACTGGAAGACACAGGGAGAAATACTTTGTTTTAGTATAAAGAGACATTGTGTAAAATGTTAGGTATTTTCCAATGGGGATGTACTGGAAAGATCTTAAAAAGAGACAACTGCTGGACTAGTGATATGACTCACAAGACATGTTCCGTTTTTGAGATCCTGTGATGTGTGATTCAGTAAAATTTCTTTCTAGAGAGAAATAGGGGCACTCTACTGTTACATGGAGTGAAATCCTGGCCACCAATATCAGAGTCCCCTTAAGCAATTATTCAAAATGGAGATGTTTAGCTTAATTCAAGGGATGCTACTTAGGCTCTCTTGGGAGAAGAGCCTTGGAATCTGCATTTAAGCAAGATTCAGATAAATCAAATGTCCATTAGTCAGGATCTTCTGTTTAGTGATTGTCAATTTAAGAAAGCATTAGGAGCCAGGGGTTCATTGTAGCAGGTCATTGTCCATCCTTAGCTACTGACATCGCTCCTTTGTGCCTCAAATTCTCTGGCCTTTCATACTTCAAAGCCTCATGCTTAAGAGAAAGAGAAAATAAGTACAAAAGTCTCAATGCTCCCCAGGTAAGATAGTTTCTATTGGGTGCCATTCATTTTCATCTGCTTTTCATAAATAAACAAATAAGAAAATCTGCAAATAATAGTACCACATAGAAAATAATACTTTTTTGCTAGAATATTATATAAGCATTCCAGATGCTGTTAATATCTGTGGCTATCTTATAAAATATTCACAATGTCTGTAACACTGAATAGCAAGTGCATAGAAACATCAAAAGAACCTTCACAGTAATACCCAAGCAAAAAACACTTAGCAGTCTAACTTTCTGTGTTTTAACAAGGAGCCCAGGGATGCTTATAACAAACCATTGGATGTTGGTTCAAGTTGAACTGAAAACTTCTTGAAACTTCTATCTGAGATCCTGCTACATCCTCCCTAACTCCTCATTTGCACCAAGAATCCTAACATTAAACCCTAGCTTCCTAGAAACAGCAATATCCTGTATATTCAGCCCCCAATCCTCATTCTTAGAAATACAGTAAGCCATGTAGGAAAGGATCAGCCTTTGTTTGAGGCCTTTAAAAATCTTCCTGTTGGCTCTGTTTCCCCTTCCCTTAGGGCCAGGGCCAGATGAGCTGTTATGTAGAGGGAGTGAATCCATGCTATCTGATATGGTTTTGCTGTGTGCCTACCCAAATCTCATCTTGAACTGTAGTTCCCATAATCCCAATGTGTCATGGGAGGGACCTGGTGGGAGGTAATTTAATCATGGTGGCAGTTACCTCCATACTGTTCTCAGTGATAGTGTGTTTTCACAAGATCTGATGGTTTTATAAAGGGCTTTTCACCCTTTGCTCAGCACTTCTGCCTCCTGCCACCTTGTGAAGAAGGATATGTTTGCTCTCCCATCTGCCATGATTGTAAGTTTCCTGAGGCCTTCCCAATTATGCAGGACTGTGAGCCAATTAAACCTCTTTCCTTTACAAATTGCCCAGTCTTAGGTATTTCTTCATAGCAGCATGAGGAGGAATTAATACACAATCTAACATCTAAAGGTCTTTTACCCCTCCTTCTGACTTTTAGGAAAGGTATCTAAATGTCACCTTTCCAGAAGCATTTGTATCTTAAAACAAAATTCTTGAACACCCTATAATTGAAAGGTCTGAGTCTCTAGTGATGGGCTTTCTGTTACCATGACAAACCACTGAAACCTCAAATTGAACAAAGTCAAGGGGCACAAACACAGTACACACATAAAGCTGATTCTTCTAGCTGTGCTAGTTTCTCGGAAATGAGATTCAAGCATGTAGCTGGTGAGATAAGCAGCTGGAGTCTATAAAAAGCAAATTGAATACTGGGGGAATGGACTTTAAATTCAAGTTGGCCAAAGATTCATGGCATGTCTTTGGACCAGTCTCTTTCTTTCTCCTGGCCTCACTGCCTCCATCTGTAGAATCAGACAGTGGAATTAAACATTCATTACAATCTCTCCTAGATCCAGCATTTATGAAATTTGCTTCACTCTTTCATATCCGTCTTTCTTAAAATTAAAGTATTTTCCTTTTTTAAAAAATGTCTCATAAACATACATTGTAAGTGAAACGTCTTTTTTGTCCTAATTAGGACATGTAAAAGGGTCAATATGGTATTGCCAATGCCTTCACAACTGTAGTTTCAAATTTTTAACAAAATTTGTGTTCAGCTAACTATCAGCATTGTTTTTAGCACTGGATAATGGTTAGGAATATGATCCAAGATGAAATGGGCGTTATGTCACTTTCTAGACATAAGACCCTTTTATTTTGAAATACATAAAAGATTGTTCTATTATGCGGAAACTGATTACAAATAGAAGGCCATGTTAATTTTTTTAAAGGTATTTACCTGATCAAAGTAATTCTAAATTTTATGTGGAAAAACAAATATTCCAGGATAAAAGAAAATATTTAAACAGAAGAGTAAAAGGGGGAATAATCCCAACAGATGCTAAAATAGATAAATAATAGTTTTAATAGCTTGGTACTGGCATATGAATAGATAGCAATTCAATGGAACAAAATAATTCAGTATATGATAAGCATAGCATTTCAGCTCAGTGAATTAATACATCAATTACTCAGTAAATTATGTTGAAAGAAGTTGTTAACCACTTTGGGGAAAATAAAGTAAGGTCACTACCTCTTTCCCTAAATTGAAATAAATCACAGATGGATAAAAGACTTGATTTAAAAAATAATAAAAACCCAAGTAAAAAACACAAACAAAAATTTTAGAATCTCAGAGTTGAGAAGGCCTTTTTACAGCAAAAATGAAACCTAGAATTATAAAATAAAGTACTCATTATGTAAAGAAAAGGCTGACTATATAAATATTTAAAAGTTTTTACAAAGAAGAAATTCAAAAGAGAATGATAACTAGGGGAAATTATGCAATATATATGACAAAGAACTAACATCCTCAATATATAAGAAATATCATAAGTCCAAAAGAAAAGGCAATGTAATTTTTAAAGTCACTAATGGATCATATACAGAAAAAGAAATACACATGGCTTTTAGGCATTTTAAGAGATGTACAAATTTACCTTAAAGTAATATTTATATAATCACTGATACCATTTTAATCTACCAAATTGTCAAAAATTAAAAGTTTGATACTGTAATTTTTTGGCCAGTCTATAGGTGAATTGTCATCCTTCTTAACTGTTTAAGAGAATGTAAATTAGTACACCCTCTTTGGAAAGTAATTTGATATTATTTTTCACCATTTAAAATTCACAAGGCCTTTGATGAAGTAGTTCCTTTTCTAGGAATTTACTCTGCAGATATATTTGACATGGGTAAGCAATATCTGTAATAAGAGACTAGAAAAAGCCTAAATGTGTATGACTAAGGGATTAACTAAGTAAATTACAGTGTACTCACACAATGAAATACAATTCAGTCATTTAAAATGACAGATAAAGGAATACAGGTTAAACAGATATAGATATATAATAATTGCTGTTTTAATTGATATCTAGTCAGAGAAACGTAAACCTATCTAGACAGTTCAGCCAGAAAAGGCTTGGGAGAGTTGAGGGTGACAGAAAGAAGAAGGAGCCATTCGAAACAAATTAGGAAGCTGCAGGTGTTGAAAGGGACAGGAGCAACCAAAGGAACACTAGAGTGTTACCCAAGGATCAAAAGTCAGCTACTGCCTTTGGGCAGAAGCCCATATACCTTCCCTTGCCAGCAAACTGCTGAAAGTACTTCCAGAATAGCTGAGCAGAAGCAGGCCCTGTTACTCTTGCTATCAAGCTTACTAGAATAACTGTTTCAGAGGCTATTGGAACCTCTGCTCTACCACCCTCATTGTTACTTTACCAATAGTTCTTGCCCACAGATATGTGCAGCCATTTGTTGCAGCCTGCCACTATCACTGCCACTATCAGAGTTATATGTGGAAAATGAGGAGGCAATGTGAGAAGGAAATGTGTGTGGAATGTCGTTTTCAGGCTTCAAGTCCCATGTTATAAAAACGAGAACCCCAGAAAGAAAACTAAGCACTTAAACAGACAGCATGTGATGCAATTTCCGAGATGCAATGCTGAATGAAAAGATCAAGGTAAAGAACAGTATAAATATAGTATATTTCTCCTTTTGAAGCATGTGTATGGAAAGAGAGGAGCATCTATTTCTATATGGAGAGAACAGAACATGAAAATCTCATAACAGAGGGTGTTTCCAAATTGGAACTGAGGAACTGGAGATCAGAGGTGAGAAAAGACTTTTCATTCTTTTCACTCACTGTATACTCATTTGTATCATTTGATTTTTTGACATGTGCATACATTGCTTTAAAAAGAGACCTTTGTTTCCAAAAGAGAAATGACTGTCATAATAAATAATAAAATACACTTTCTCCTACAGCTATTTTTTCACTTGAAAATATTATATTTTTAGGGCTTCTAGAGGAAATTAAAACATATAACTTCTTTTTTTGTTGTGGTTAATAATTTTTTTAAAGTTTACTTTAAAGTTCTGGGATACATGTGCTGAACATGCAGGTTTGTTACATAGGTATACACGTGCCATGGTGGTTTGCTGCACCTATCAACCCATCATCTAGGTTTTAAGCCCCACACACATTAGGTATTTGCCCTAATGCTCTCCCTCCCCTTTCCCCACATCCCCCAACAGGCCCCCATGTGTGGTATTTCCCTGTGTCCATGTGTTCTCATTGTTCAACTCCCATTTATGAGTGAGGACATGTGGTGTTTGGTTTTCTGTTCCTATGTTAGTTTGCTGAGAACGATCATTTCCAACTTCATCCATGTCCCTGAAAAGGACATGAACTTATTATTTTTTGTGGCTGCATAGTATTCTATGGTGTATATGTGCCACATTCCAGTCTATCATCTATGGGCATTTGGGTTGGTTCCAAGTCTTTTCTATTGTGAATAGTGCTGCAATAAACATACATGCTCATATGTCTTTATTGTAGAATGATTTATAATCCTTTAGGTATATACCCAGTAATGGGATTGCTGGGTCAAGTGGTATTTCTGGTTCTACATCCTTGAGGAATTGCCACACTGTCTTCCACAATGGTTGAACTAATTTACACTCCCACCAGCAGTGTAAATGCTTTGCTATCTCTCCACCGCCTCACCAGCATCTGTTGTTTCTTGACATTTTAATGATTGCCATTTTAACTGGTGAGAGATAGTATCTCACTGTGGTTACTGACCAGTGATAAAGAGCTTTTATTTTTTTTCATATGCTTGTTGGTTGCATAAATGTTTTCTTTTGAGAAGTATTTGTTTATGTCCTTTGCCCACTTTTTGATGGGGTTGTTTTATTCTTGTACATTTGTTCAAGTTCCTTGCAGATTCTGGAGGTTAGACCTTTGTCAGATGGATAGATTACAAAAATTTTCTCCCATTCTGTAGGTTGCCTGTTTACTCTGATGATAATTTCTTTTGCTGTGCAGAAACCCTTTAGTTTAATTAGATCCCATTTGTTAATTTTGGCTTTTGTTGAAATTGTTTTTGGTAGTTTAGTCATGAAGTCTTTGCCCATGCCTATGTTCTGAATGGTATTGTCTTGGTTTTCTTCTAGGGTTTTTATGGTTTTAGGTTTTAGGTTTAAATCTTTAATCAAACCTGAGTTAATTTTTATACAAGGTTTAAGGAAAGCATCCAGTTTCTGTTTTCTGCATATGGCTAGCCAGTTTTCCCAGCACCATTTATTAAATAGGGAATCATTTTCCCATTGCTTGTTTTTGCAGGTTTGTTAAAGATCAGATGGTTGTAGATGTGAGGTGTTATTTCTGAGGCTTCTATTCAATAACAGAAATTATTCACCCTTTTCCTCACAAGCCATGGAATAAAGCCCATCCAAACATTTAATATTGTGCCCTTCAACATTTCTAAATATGTTGTCTTACTTGATCTTTGCCATACAAATATGAACTCGTAATTTTGTTTTTAAGATTTAAAAACTGCAAGTCCAGGAAGTTAAAATACTTACCTCCAAGGCCTAGTCAATTGCAGAGTTGCAATTCAAACACAAGTCTACTAACTCCAAAGCCCCTACTACTTTCAGTTAATTAAACTGTCTCTTCTATTTTGTTCAAATCTTTCTCCTCTCCTAGATTTTTTATAATGTCAAATATCCTCTGAATAAGAGAGCAACTGGCTGAAAATTACCAACACCATGATTGTAAGACTTTTACCCTAGAAGTATCTGGTATTTGTATGGCCTTGCTTGTCTACATAATAGTAATAATTTATTATAATAATAATCACCACCACACATCAACAGTAAAAGTAACTTCTACCACTACCAATGGTTGAGTCTTAATGATATGTTGGAAACGGTACTAAATACATTACACGTGTTGTCTCCCTTAAGTAAAGCAATTAGATATTTCCATTTGCCGTGATGTTATGGACTATACTGTGTCCCCTAAAAGTCACATATTGAAGTCCTAACCTCCAATATTTTAGTTTAGGAAGGTAATTGGAGGCAGGAACTTTAAAGAAATAATTAAAATCAAGCACAGTCATATGGATAGGATCTAATCCAATAGGAATAGTGTCCTTGTAAGAATAGGAAGAGACACCAGGGATGAGAGTGTCATATGTATACCTGTACCTATGCATACCTATACCATACAAATACCTAATGCATATGGGGCTTAAAACCTAGATGACAGGTTGATATGTGCAGCAAACCACCATGGCACATGTTTACCTATGTAACATACCCTTGTATACCTATGTGAGGACATGTGGTGTTTGGTTTTCTGTTCCTATGTTAGTTTGCTAAGAATAATGGTTTCCAGCTTCATCCATGTCCCTGCAAAGGATATAAACTGATTATTTTTATGGCTACATAGTATTCTATGGTGTATACATGCCACATTCCAGTCTATCATCAACGGGTGTGTGAGGACATAGGAAGAAAATAACCATCTGCTAGCCAAGGAGACAGGCCTCAGGAGAAAACAAACCTGCCAACACCTGGAATTGATTTCCAGCCTCCAGAACTAAGTAAAAATAAATTTCTATTGTTTAATCCACCCAGTTTGTGGTATTTTATTGACATCCCTGGAAAACTAATAAACATGTAAGACAGGATACATTTCAGTAAGAGTAACTTGTACCCCTGAAACTGATTTAAAGCTAGAAAACTCAATGCAATTGAAGAAATGAGTAATGAAATTCTAGTTCTACAAATTTTCCTGCTTTCTTCAATGGCTGTGGAATTAAGAGACTTTATCCACCCAAGACATATAGAACTAACAACTGTGTTCAAATCCATAAAAATGGCATTAAACAGGAGCCTATATTCATTGCCAGTCAAAATCAGTACCTTATTAGAGTGGTCTCTAACATGTAAAATGGAAGATGAAAGCCTTAACAAATGACCCCATAAATGAAAGAAAGTGTCCATAGTGTATAAATGAGAGAATTATCAGGACTAGGGACAGATTTTCTCTAAAATTTTTATAGAAAAGTTTGCTTTCCACTTGTGAATGATAAAATAAATTCTCAAACGGTTTTTGCACAAAAGATAACTCTTTCATTAAATATTTAGAATAAAGAGCTCCATTCAAGACAATCATCAAAGGCCAAATAGAAACCATAAGGTAGAGAGAGCAGACTGGCCTTACCTAAAAGATTGCAGCTGGAAAGACTCAGACAGATTCTTAAAAAGATAGCCTATCAGAGAACTTCTGTGATAATATCTTAGAAAATCAAGCCTGTGGATTATTTTCTACCAATAAATTGCTGAAGGAAACAGAGAGGCTGTGGATAAAAGGAAGTATGTTTTAGATCAACCTGACGTCTGAAACAGCCAGTTCTCTAGTGATATTTTACAGATAAACAATATATTTTTATTCAGATGTCTTAGAAACTGAAGCTGAGAGGCCTATTCTTCAAGTCCAGTAACACAAAACAAACAATGGTAGCAACCATATTTCCTGAACTATTAAGTTAAATGTCTGTCCAGCATTTCTGAGCATGCTTGAGTCTCTGTAGTTCATCTTGTCAGGTTAATCAGGATGAGTACTTCAAATTGACAGGGTAACCAGCTTTTCTTCCAGAGTAACTTCCAGCAAACTGAAACAGGCACTTTGACTTAAAATCAGAGAAAGTCTTTACTACTCAAACCCTTAAAACAATGCATATTTATCGAATGCCTACTGTATGTATAATCTTGTTTGAGGAAAAACAAACATTAAGAAAAAGCAGTTCTTGTGCTCAAGAAAATACATATCAAAGATTGGAAAAAGCAAGTAATGAACTAATCAATGCAAGGCAGGGTATGAGATGTCACAAGAAAGGTACAAATAATGTGCAGTGGAGAATAAGAAAAGGAAGAGGTACATCTGATTGCATGATGGCAGCAAATCGGGAGACATTTATACAGGAGGTAAGTTTTAAAATAGATCTTAAGGAATGAGCAGGATTTTGACAGAGATGAAAAGAAATTCATTTCTGGAAGAATAAAACAGTAAAATAAACTTGGTGATGTGAACTTATAGGTTTGGTTTGAGGAAATGCAAATAATCTAATTTGGCAGAAGTTAAATCTAATTATATAATTTTTGAGGTTTTTTAACTTAAAGTTTACTAACAAGAACATGAAACCCAGAAGCCAGAAAAGATGGACAGATTTAGTTTAAAAAATAAATAGATAAATCTGGGGGCTGAAAGATGCCGCTAACAAAGTTCAAAGATAAATACTTGAAAATGAAAACCCTTGCAATAATAACATGTGACCAGATACTATGTCACATGACAAATATCCAGAATTTCCATTGTGTAGGGAGTATCAGTTCATCACATTGTAAAAAAACCAGAAATTGTTCACAATATATTAAATGAAAATAACTATTTAAAAAGTTCAAAGCACTCTCCTAAAAGCTCCAGAAATAAAGATATCACAAATGTGATTAAGAAATGTTTGTAAAGCAACAACAGAAATCACATATCAAACTGCAGTATTTTCAAATAATTTGTTACAAGATTTTATCAAAAATTGAATTATATATTTAGACTGTTAAAGGGAATTAATATGGCCTGAGAAGGACTCCGTACCTCTATATTTGAGTCCCTGTGGAAGAACTGCAACCTAGCTTAAAAGGTAGACAAGATTGAAAACCTAACTTGGGAGTGTGCGCCTGTAATGGTAGATAAGTCTTGGCCAATCCCATTGGCCATACTTCAACCATTCATACACTGCTGTGTTCAAACTGAGTTGTGTTCAAATAAGGCAAACATCAAGCTGTAACCAACCCAACCATTCTGCACCTCACTTCCAATTTCTTTATGTCATTTACCCCTTTTATTGGTCTATCAATCTTCTTCTACCAGGTGGTGTACAGATGGTGTACTGATCTCTCAGAGCAGTTGGGGATTGTGGGTAAGCACCCTCTCAGATTTCGGAGCTCCACGGATTTGTGTTTTGAGCTGAGTTTCTTTGAGTGAATTTCTAACCCAAACTGGGTTTGGAAGTTGCAACAGCAACTGGAACTAGATCCCAGAATAAATTTGATCATGGAATTAACTGGCTTGGTTCCAGTTAGAGACCTCTTACATCTGACTGGGTAAGAACAGAACTGGTAGTAAGCAGTAATATCGCTGTAGTTATAAAATTTGGTTTTTGAAAAACCACTGGAATTTTTGTGTTCTACCCCTTTGTTTGATTTTTCTTGTGCACTTATGTAGGAAAAATAATCATCAGCCAATCAAGAGAACCTGAGAGTAAGGCCAACATTTTAGGTAAAAATAGGATCTTTAATTCTTGGAAAACTGAATTCTTTCCAGCTTATACATTAGGCCTGGGAGGCAGTGAAGTCTTTCAGAAATGGCAAAATCTTACTAAAGATAATTTACAGTGGAATGTTCTCAATGAACAACAGATTGGGGTACATTTAAAAATGAGGGCTCTCAGTAAAGTCCCTTTAGGCTAAGAATGGGCTGGGTACTGTAAAATGTTAGCTTCTGTTCTCTTTGGATTAATCTGTCTTATACTTTTTGCTGACAGCTATGGGTGACCGAATTAGATATGTACAGGACCATGGGACATGGGGAGCTTTTTCCTTCCCAAAAGGGGAAACTTGAGAGCTGATGGGACTGTTAGAAAAGATCCCTTTGCTACTGACAAGTGGCCACCTGAACTTTTTGGAGTTGCTGCAATGGGTGGGACTTTCTCTGGCCTCCCTGAACTCTTCACCTTCCCCCACCCTGCAACAGGCAATGCATTTCTTGCTCTCCTTTCCCTTTCTTATCTTTTCTATTACACAAGGCAACCATCTTTCCCAGAGACCACATGCTTAAACTCCTAGTTGGAGGTTGGATTAAAGATAATGGACCCATCTAAGGGCAAACTGAAAACCTGACAGTTTAATATTGGGTGGTAAGCAGAGTGGTTAATGTCTGTTTTTTCATACGTATTTTACTACCACCAAAACAGAAACAGATGATTTTCCTTTGTGCTGTGACTTGGCCCTCAGGGCTGTTGTGCAGCCAGCTGGGTCATTCAGAGAAAAGAAACCCAGAATCCTGGCATGATAGCAAAAGGATAAGAATTTCTTACCAGCCAGACTTCTGGCCTCTCTCTCTCTTTCCCTCTCTCTATCTGTCTCTCCTTGCAAACTAGTTGAATGAATGGTAAAAATCACTGTTTATTTTCCTCTGTAAAGTTTTGATTAATGAGAAAAAGGATTTGTGAGGCTAATCTTTTTTTTTTTTTTTTTTTTTGAGATGGAGTTTCACTCTCTCATCCAGGTTGGAGTGCAGTGGTGCGATCTTGGCTCACTACAACCTCTGCCTTCCAGTTTTAAGCAATTCTCCTTTCAAGCAGTTTTCCTGCCTCAGCCTCCAAAGTAGCTGGGATTACAGGTGCCTGCCATCACACCCAGCTAATTTTTGTATTTTTAGTAGAGATAGGGTTTCACCCTTTTGGCAATGCTGGTCTCAAACTCCTGCCCTCATGATCCACCGGCCTTGGTCTCCCAAAGTGCTGGGATTACAGGCAGGTGAGGCTAATCTTAAGTTGTAGTAAGCTGGTTTGATTTGTATGACTTTCTATGTTCTATAATGGAGAGGGGTAACTTAGGATAGAACATGGGCTTAAGATACCTATAAGTCCACTGTTGAAGACAGCCCAGCAAACCGGCAAGTTATAAACTTTGCTGCTCCCTGAAGAAAAACAAAACAAAACTGGATGAGGTTTTTCTCCTGTCTTGCATGTCCTTGGGAGTTTGACCTTTTAACAATGTGGCTGTGCTTTCTCTTTTCACAATGATGGCCCAGGTTCAGTGTCCAATTCCTGACTTGGAAAATGAGTCATTTATCTTCTGTCTTTGTATTTATATGTACCATGTATGTAATGTTTATATATGAAAGAGCTTTGACTAACTGGTTTAAAAATAATAAGAGCTTAAATCAAATATTTTGTCAGAAAAGTAAAACATGTAATGCCTTTTTGTTCGTGTGACATAAACAACCTTGGGGAAATAAAGACAGTTTTAAAAATTATTGGTAAAAAGTATTTAAAAGTGTAAATATTTCATCTAAATTATGCCAGTCAGATATTAAGTTTGCTAAATGTTTTAAGGTCACAAACTGCTTCTTTCAGTTTTAAAAATTGTTCAATTTATTTTGGAACATTAGATTCTAGATAAGGCCTGGGGACAGGTGAAATTAGCCATGCACCCTAATTATGCAAAAAAGGTATTAAAGAAGGGAGATTTTATATAAGAAAGGATCTTGTAGAGTAAATTATTGTCCTAAAGCTAAAGTAAAGTGACTGGCTGTTTAAACAACAGAGGGATATCTAGGACAAGTCAGAAAGTCTAAGCATGTTGTAGATGGTCTGTGTAAGTCATGAAAGAATTTGTGAAAGGGAATTTATGCAAGATATGTTGTACAATTTAAAGGTGATTAGGCCTCATAAATGCTTCATAAAATGCCACTATGACTCTTAACAGAACAACTTCCCTGCTTTGCAGCTAGGCAAGGCCTGGGACATGAAGCAGGAAACAGTCAGACCTTATCTGCATTTCTGTCTGGGTCTTAGGCTCCATACCTAGCACATAATTAAAATCCTGAACTTACTAGGGTTTTTCACCAAAAGTAAAAGTTGATAAGGATTAATAGTGTAGCATGCATTTGAAACTACTGGGGGAGAAAAACAGTTTTACATGCAAAGTTTGTAAAGAAAGTGAAATGTGTTTTTGGTAAAAAATTATTAAAAGTCATGGGAATGTGAATTTTTTTGCCTAAGTTTAGAGAGTTAAAGGATTGTTTTAAGTGAGATAGAAAATATTTAAAGGTTTAAACAAGTTGTGGAAGGTTTTTGAAAGTTAACTTTGTAAAATAAATTCTATGTGTAAAAAATTGGCTAAATTTAAAGGGGTACTATCTGGTTTCCCTAAATTGAACATCAAAATAAAAGCTCAACAGGGTTTTCTTAAAGCACTAATCTTCTCCTTAAGAAAAATTTGTAACAGGTTATAAAAGGTTTATAAAAATCTCACCTTACAGTCAAACTGATTAAGATTGTATAGATTTTTCAATCTATACAATCTTATTAAAGGTTTTATTAAAACTTGGGGTTGACATTAATAGTCCACTAATGCAAGGGTGAAATTTGGCTTTCTTTCTTGAACAAGAATTTCATATAATATTATAAGATAATAAAAAATTTTTTGTTTCCCTTCTAAATACACTACCAAAAAGGAAAAAAGAAGATGGAAAAGTCAAAAGATAGATTGCTTGGAAAGCTAAGTCTTCTATCAATGAATAAAGCTTTTTGCCTTCTTAAACATTTTTGAGTCATTGTTTTGGCAAAATGAATAACTTATAGTAACCTGGAATTCTCATTCATAATATCAAGTGTTTTAAACCTTTAATATATTTGATAGGCTTCCCAAAATCAAATTTTAGCTTTGAAATAGTCTTTTCTGACCTATAACTTTGGAAGGCTAAAAAGGAACCCTCCTTGAAGTATCCAAAAGAGAGGTAAATGGAATTATTTAACATGTTAAGTTACATGGGAAGCATTGTCAAAATAATAATGTTTAATCTTCAAGTTATATTTTATTGAATATTAATATGTTCTAAAATTGTATGGGATTTTAAAAATTCTAACATGTCTGATCATATGCTTATGGTTATTATGTTAAGTTATTGTATACCACAGAAATAACCAAATATTTTGTATAAAATTGCTAACTAAGTAGAACAACAACAAAAAAATTAAATACTGAGGAAACACTTTGCCAGATTTTCATGTTAAACCAGTTGATACTGAAATTGTTTAGATATACAATTTGAACTCCACAGTCTAAGTCAAATTACCTAAGATATCCCATTAGTTATCAGTGCTATGCACCTAAATTGGAGAAACAACTGATATTCAAGAAGACGTAAGTCCAATGTTAAGCATGGACTCATAGAGAACCAGGACATCTGCCTTGTCCTTCCTGAGTCCTTAAAGCTTTTGTTATTAAATACTCTGCCTTCTATGACACATCATGGAAAATGGAAAATGATCCAAATTAAATATATTGATGTGTTAACTTATAAATTGTGAAACTAGTTTAAAACCAATGTTTGGTTCCATATTCCTAGGAAGACAATTAAACCTTCAGGTACATTTGGCTACCTGATGGGTAATTTAAACATTTATAAAAGAATTTCATTTAGTTGTCATTTTCAATGCATATTTTGTGCTATAGCAGTTAATTATTATGCCACAGTATATTTTCACAAGGTAAAGAAAACTTTTATGGTTCACTAAGTACAATCAACCCCTTTCACAATCTAGAACCTGAGAACATCTTCTTAGAACATAAAAGAAAGTTCCTTGCCATCCACACTGCAACAAAACTTGAACCTTAGGTTCATAATCTTACACCTGAAAAGAGTCCCTCCACACTCTTGGAACTCTACCACCATTGGGACCCATAAGGTAAAACTAACCAGGAAAGTTTCTCCCCAGAAGAAAGCGTCCTTGATGTAAACAGCTTTTCCCAAGATCATGGATCAAGACATTTACTATCATGAGACTTTTGTCTTTGAATATTTTTTCCTTGTTTATGCCTCTATGAACAATAGAAATGGAAAGGAGATCTATTATGTGCACTTACAGGGTATACTTTTATTTGTAAAGGATTTTTTACTCAGTCTTATACATGAATAACCTTATACTTTGATAGAAAAAAGAGGAAGGCCCAATGTAGGTGGGGAACTGTAATGGTATATATGTTGCCTGATAGGCAGTCAAAACTCCACATTATGGGTTAAAGAGAACATTGCCAGGAGGTCTTAACTCTCATAGAAGAACACAATGTTAGGTTATTTTTCCATAGTTCAGAATAAAAGAGGCAATAATTAAAAATCTATCCCTTATAATAGGCTCTACAGCAGATTCTACTGTAAAGGCTATAGTTGCACAACAGACTTTAAATTATTTAAAGTTATGCTGAATCATAGAATTGGCTAAACAGAAAATTATTGTGAAGCTGCTGACACTTGTGACCTAAGGAGAAATACATCAAAAGTAAATTACAAAAATTCAGTTGTAGGGGATTAATGAAAAGATTACTTAGTCAAACAAGTTGACTCTTCATGTAGTGCATTCTTTATTTAATTTTATGTGGTTTGAATTATGGACACCCTGGGTGTGGAGCATACTTCAAACTCTTGGTATTGTTCTCCCAGTAATCATAATAATAGCCTTCCTGGTGTGCTACATTCTCTAAAGATTTTAAATGTTTGCATGCAGCCATCTCTAGAACATCAAATTGTCTCTCTTCAATTGGAATGACAGAAGCTAAAAGAAATGTACAACCATATAAGGACACTGTAACCTGTGAATGATGTGCTGAGACCAGAAACCCAAAATGATGGTAACAGGGAGTGGTGCTAAGGCCCTAAGTTTGAGTCACATCCTCACCTAAATGAGAACCTGACCAAAAAGGGGAAATTTTTTAAACAAAATTATGGGAGGCCACTGTTTAAGACTAAGCTCATGAACTAGACCCCGGCAGGTCAAATGAAACTAAAATGGAGTCACTCATGCTAAATGTAACATAATCAAACTAAGTCTTTGATGAAATACATAGATCCTAAAACAGACCAGGTTTTGTTTTTCTCCTGTAAACAGGATATTCCACCATAAGGATGCACCCCCTATTCAGTCCTTGTTTCTACCTTTGCAAAATTCACTGTTCTACTGTTTCTCAGGGGGTTTCAAGTACATTTACAATGGTGATAGTGACATCAATAGCTAAAGTTTTGGTCAATCTCTCAAAATTGAGAAAATGACCAAAAAGGGGGAATGGTTAAAGCAAGCTAAATATGGCCTGAGAAGATTCCATATTTCTATATTTGAGTTCCTGTGTATGAACTGCAACCTACCTTAATAGGTAGGCAAGATTGAAAACCTAACTTAGGAGTATGCCCCTGTAACAATAGCTAAGTCTTGGCCAGTCACAGCAGCCATAGTTCAACCACTCATACACTGCTGTGTTCAAACTGTGTTCAAATAAGGCAAATGCTGAGCTGTAACCAATCAAGCCAATCTGTACCTCACTTCCAATTTTTGTACATCATTTCCTATTTTTTGTCCATAAATCTTCTTCCACCACATGGCTGCATGGTAATCTCTTTGAATCTGCTGTGATTCTGGGGGCTGCCCAATTTGCAAATTGTTCATTGCTCAGTTAACCTCCTTTAAATTTAATTTGTCTGAAATTTTTCTTTTATAAAGACATATATTGAACAAAGAAATTAGAAAAAAAGGGCAAAACAATAAAAAAAAAAGCAGAATGGATGGAATAGACTAAGATTTCAATCCAGGAATGAATACATTAACAAAAGGAAAACTAGGGCTGGGCGCGGTGGCTCACAACTGTAATCCCAGCACTTTGGAAGCCAAAGCAGGTGTATCATGAAGTCAGGAGATCAAGACCCTCCTGGCCAACATGGTAAAACCCCATCTCTACTAAAAATACAAAAATTAGCTGGTGTGGTGGCACGCACCCATAGTCCCATCTACTCAGGAGGCTGAGACAGGAGAATGGTTTGACCCCAGGAGGCAGAGGTTGCAGTGAGCTGAGATTACACCACTACACTCCAGTCTGGTGACAGAGTGAGACTCTATCTCAAAATAAAATAAAATAAAATAAAAAATAAAAACTAGACTTGATAAAAATATAACTCCTTAAAAACAATATAGTTTAAAAAATAACTAATCAAATTAAGACAAAAATGAGTAGAAACACAACTTTAGATAGTGTGATTTGGAATTCTTCACTGAGAAAGTCATGTTGAATAGTCACCTATAACAGTGAAGAAGGAAACCATCCGATATCATGGGAAAGTATTCTCATCAGAGGGATAGCAAGTGGCTGGTTTCTAATGTGTTCCCAGACTAGCAAGGGACCAGTGTGATTGGATCAGAGGAAGAGGGAGAGAGAGAGTCCAAGAAGTCAGAGATGTAGGGTGAGATGAAGATGGCCTTGAAGGTCATGTAACAATTTTGGATTTTATCCTGATTAAAATTGATGCTATTAGAAGGTTTTGATCAAAGAAGTAACATGATCAGCCTTATGACCTAAAAGGATCACTTTGGCTTCTACATTTAAAATAAATGAAAGAGGGGCAAGATCAGAAGCAGGAACCATGCTGACCTGTTTTCATAATTCATATGAGTTGCAGCAGAGATGGTGAGAAATGATCAGGATTCTAAATACATTTAAACTAGAGACCAGGATGATGATAAGATTTTACTGAGGTTTATCATTTACTGAGGATGGGAGAATGTAAGACAAATGGCTTTGTGGAGGCTGATCTGGAGATCATTTTTGGATATTTCAAGTTTTAGATGCCAGTCAGACATTCAGTGAAAATATTGAGTAGCTATTATAAGTCAAGGGTGATTAAAATGACTTTAATGATTTCCTTTGATTTTACTAAACTTTAGATAGGCTTCTTCCTGATTATAGGCCTCCTTTTTTCATAGAGCATTTACTTTAGAAATTATAAATCCTTTTCCTGCCCTTTTGAGATGTAAATCTTTCAGCTTCTTGCCGGTTTTACCAGCCAGGAATGTCTTTTTCAAAAACCTGGGAGCCATCCCTTTGAAATATAATCTTCAAGATAGATCGATCTCCTATCTTCCAGTCTCTGTGGAAAGGTAGGAGTCTTAAATAAGTGCCCATTAGCAAATACAAATGACCTTTTTCAGTAGTTTGACTAAATCCTTTCTTGACTGTCAAAACTCCAACCACTGCAGTTGTTCTTTCACAGGGGAAAAGTCCATGCTAAATCTAAATATTTGGGAGTCATCGGTGTATCCATTTAAATATTTATTTTTAAGTTATATTTCCTATGGCTAGCATAAATATATTTATTTTGCTTAAATGTCTTACAACTGGTACAAATACATTGATTTATTTAGCAATCATTGTAACACTGTACTTACTAAAGATGTCCAAGATAAATTACCTCAACTTCTAAAGGACTTTTCCTTGTTCCTGGATCCCAATTACAGTATTTTATATTCCCAACTTCATTATGAACAAAGAAAAATAACTCAGCGCATTCTGAGCTATGAGGTATGTGAAAATTTATCCGACCCAGAAAGACATAACTTTAATCATGCTCCCTGCACCCATACCAAGGGGTAAGTGTTTGAAGTATTTTTGTTCCTGACTTGCTGCTTGTCCCATTATCTTCATGTTCCTGGACTTTTTGATGCAAAGAAAGATGTATAGGCAGTCAATAGCATATGTTACTTTAATATAAATTCTCAGTAAACAACTTAGGACCTACCTCTTCTTTTTTTCCCCTTAAAAACCCACTTGTAACTGCTGCTAACCTGAGCACATATTAATTGCAACTTAAATCCATCAATCCTGGGCTACAGTTCTCAAACAAGGCCCAAGTAAACTCTCTATTTACACTGATTTTGATTTGTTTTTTTTTTTTTTTCTTTTAGGTCTACAATTGTTAGCACTGGAGAGCACTCAAGACCCTTTTCAAAGACCTAGAAGGCGGAAATTTGATTGATGTTTTGATGTGAGATATAACAGCTTTGAATCTTAGAATTTTCTTAGAATTGTCCCCACTTCTTCTCTCCTCAACTTGTCTCTCATTTTTTGTATTCAGCCTCATAGTCTCTTCTCTTTCTAGATGGATTATCTTCATGTATTGTCCCCACCAGGGGAAAGAGAACTCCACACCCTTAAGCTAGAATTAGTCCCAGTGGAAGACAGTGAATGGATAGCTTGGGACTGATGCTATTATATGTAGGCTTTTCATCTGATTCTTGTCTTTGAGATGATTCTCCTTTGTTGTGAGATGACTCTTCTTTGATTTTCTGTATAAAGGTTAAGTATAGGGACTGGGGGCCTTGAGTAAATATTTTCAAGAGACCAATAGGCCAGCTTTTGCTTTAGGTAACTTGAGTTTATTTCTTTTATAGGCAAATACTTTTTTAAAAAATAATATAACTCATGATTTAAGCTATTATGAATAGGAGCTTCCAAAAATAGGTTTAAGGTTTAAGTGAAAGCTAATAATAAAGAAAGGAGAAAATGCATGAATAAAAGAATGGCAATATCATTACAAGCCGCAAAAGTATAAAAATGGTACAAATGTTCAAAGGAGGCCAGAAGCAGTGACACGGTGGATTTTCATGAACATGCACTTGGTAAAGCACAATTATTATTAGGGTCAGCCAGATTACATATTTAGGCCTCAGGCCTGTGAGCTCATGCTAATTTGAACAGCTGTGCAAAAGAAGTTCATTGCTATTTATTTGACAGATGGAGAAAATGACACTCACTAATGACCCAAGTTGCTTTGACATAAACTGATTTCCCTATTGTTAAAACGTACTTGCAATATCAATTGCAAATAGCTTTGACAATTTGAACCTATTCTTCAGTACTGACATCCTTAGGAAGAACTTTTCAAAATCCGAGACCCTGATTTGAAAGAATATTACGGTTATTGTAGCCAACCTCCCCTTACTCTCTTCTAAACAAGATTTGAGAAGTGACAAATTGTGGGTCATATACATATTCCCATTGTTTGAAGGGGATTGTTAGTCACCTTTGTTGCTGATTGTCATTATTTGGAGCTGATCTCTCGTACTTTTGGAAATAAAGGGGATGATTGCATTTTATTCACAAGAAAGGGATTTATAACATTTATAATGTTGGAAGAAACAGCTGTTTCTCTTTACTATAGCATTTGCTTTCTTTCATCACATAAGAATTCAGCTGGGAGATGCTACTAAATGTTGCACTGAATGAAATACAAACTTAGAATTTGTTACTATTTGGGAATAATTTTTTGCATAATTGTTTTTATAGAAGAGAACAAAATGTCCTTAAAATAATTTTTTATCAGAACAAGGAAAACAGAAAACACAATTGAAATGAAGGCTATTCAGTCAGAAAATGTAGATAAAAGGTGTGAGAATTAATAATACAATAACTGAAAAACATTTTGCATTTCTATAGTAGGTATTAGGAAAGCTCACAAACCAGGATTTAGGGGGTAAATTTCTTTACTCTCTTTTAAAATTACAGACCAGATTATTTCAGATCCTAAATCTTCTCAGATAACATTTTCTAATGACTAGTATTATTTGGATTAATGAGAAGCAACATTCTAGTAAATGCAGTTTGGAAATAGAGTATTGTGTTGCTACTGTTATTGTGCTTTTAAGAAACTCAGTGATTTTTTTCCTTCATACATTCTTTATCTAAGTATCATTGTGTCTGTATTGAACTCAATATATTTTCTAATTTTCATCAGTCTACTGATATTTGATCTGCAGGCCCACATTCTTTTGCCATTTTTGAATGATCTTCCCTCATTTTCTTTCTCTATAATATGCAGGTGTTTAAAGACATATTATTGTGTATCTGCTAAGAGTCCCAGTGTTAACTCTTCACATATTTTTAATATTTATATGGCCCCCATATCTGTATCCAATTATCATGCTTAACGAAATAAAAAAATAACAATTGTAATTATCTACTCAGTAGATAATTACAATGATAAACCCTTTAAGTGGTCTTTAAACCTTATAAACCCATTAAGTGGCATCTTACCCAATGGCAGGTACTGTGCTTTAGTTATCTGTATATCCCTGGTGCTTATCTTAGAGCCTGTATTAGTCAGGGTCTCCAGAGAAAAAGAACTAACAGAGATAGATAGATAGATAGATAGATAGATAGATAGATAGATAGATAGA
>NC_045449.1:39665403-39681271 GCF_002776525.5 Piliocolobus tephrosceles | reverse complement strand
AGATAGATAGATAGATAGATAGATAGATAGATAGATAGATAGATAGATAATAGATCCTCCTCAGAAGAAAAAATTTGTCTGAGGGATATAAAATGATCCAAATTAAATATCTTGATGTGTTAACTTACAAATTGTGAAAATAGTTAAAACAAATGTTTACTTCCATATTCCCGGGAAGACAATCAAACCTTCAGGTACATTTGGCTACCTGATGGGTAATTTAAACATTTATAAAGGGATTTCATTTAGTTGTCATTTTCAATGCCTGTTTATGCTATAACAGTTAATTATTATGCCGCAGTATATTTTCACAAGGTAAAGAAAACTTTTATGGTTCACTAAGAACAATCAATCCCTTCACAGTCCAAAACCTGAATATTGGACATTCTAAGAACATCAGAGAAAGACTATCCTTACCATCGACATTGCAACAAAAATTTGGAAACCTGAACCTTGGATTAATAATTTTACACAAGGAAATGCTAAAAAGGTGTAGCTTTTTAGGTAACCAAATGTGTTTCAGAATATCGTTAGAAGAGAGAAGAGTATTGCTCAACATTTCATCTTATTGAAATGTGCAATTCTTTTTTTAAAACGGTATTATACTTTAAGTTCTAGGGTACATGTGCACAACGTGCAGGTTTGTTATATAGGTATACATGCGCCATGTTGGTTTGCTGCACCCATCAACTCATCATTTACATTAGGTAGTCCTCCTAATGCTATCCCTCCCCCAGCCCCATACCCCTTGACAGGCCCTAGTGTGTGATGTTTCCCACCTGTGTCCAAGTGTTCTCATTGTTCAATTCCCACCTATGAGTGAGAACATGCAGTGAGTGGTTTTCTGTCCTTGTGATAATTTGCTTAGAATGATTGTTTCCAGCTTCATCTATGTCCCTGCAAAGGACATGCACTCGTGCGTTTTCATGGCTGCATAGTATTTCATGGTGTATATGTGCCATATTTTCTTAATCCAGTCTATCATTGATGGACATTTGGGTTGCTTCCAAGTCTGCTATTGTGAGTAGTGCCACAGTAAACATACAGGTTCATATGTCTTTATAGTAGCATTATTTGTAATCCTTTGTGTATATACCCAGTAATGGGATCCCTGGGTCAAATGGTATTTCTAGTTCTAGATCCTTGAGGAATCACCACACTGTCTTCCACAATAGTTGAACTAGTTTACACTCCCACCAACAGTGTAAAAGCATTCCTATTTCTCCACATCCTCTCCAGCGTCTGTTGTTTCCTGACTTTTTAATGATCACCATTCTAACTGGCATGAGATGGTATCATTGTAGTTTTGATTTGCATTTCACTAATGACCAATAATATGAGCATTTTTTCATATGTCTGTTGGCTGCATAAATGTCTTCTTTTGATAAGTGTCTGGTCATATCCTTTGCCCACTTTTGGAGGGGGTTGTTTTTTTTTTTTTTCTTGTAAATTTGTTTAAGTTCATAGATTCTGGATATTAGCCCTTTGTCAGATGGGTAGATTGCAAAGATTTTCTCCCATTCTGTAAGTTGCTTGTTCACTCTGATGGTAGTTTCTTTTGCCATCAGAGTTTCAAATGCCATCCCATTTGTCTATTTTGGCTTTTGTTGCCATTGCTTTTGGTGTGTTAGTCATGAGGTTGTTGCCCATGCCTATGTCCTGAATGGTATTGCCTAGGTTTTCTTCTAAAGTTTTTATGGTTTTAGGTCTAACATTTAAGTTTTTAATCCATCTTGAATTAATTTTTGTATAAGGTGTAAGGAAGGGATCCAGTTTCAGCTTTCTACATATGGCTAGCCAGTTTTCCAAACACCATTTATTAAATAGGGAATCCTTTCCCCCTTGCTTGTTTTTGTCATGTTTGTCAAAGATCAGATGGTTGTAGATGTGTGGTGTTATTTCTGAGGCCTCTGTTCTGTTCCATTGGTCTAAATCTCTGTTTTGGTACCAAGGCCATGCTGTTTTGGTTACTGTAGCCTTGTAGTGTAGTTTGAAGTAAGATAGAGTGATACCTCCAGCTTTGTTTTTTTGGATTAGGATTGTCTTGGCTATGCAGGCTCTTCTTTGGTTCCATATGAAATTTAAAGTAGTTTCTTCCAATTCTGTGAAGAAAGTCATTGGTAGCTTGATGGTGATGGCATTCAATCTATAAATTGCCTGGGTTTTATGGCCATTTTCACGATATTGATTCTTTCTATCCATTAGCATGAAATGTTCTTCCATTTGTTTGTGTCCTGTGTCCTCTTTTATTTCCCCGAGCAATGGTGTGTAGTTCTCCTTGAAGAGGTCCTTCACATCCCTTGTAAGCTGGATTCCTAGGTATTTTATTCTCTTTGTAGCAATTGTGAATGGGAGTTCACTCATGATTTGGCTCTCTCTTTGTATCTTATTGATGTATAGGAATGCTTGTGGTTTTTGCACATTGATTTTTTTATACTGAGACTTTGCTGAATTTGCTTATCAGCTTAAGGAAATTTTGAGCTGAGATGATGGGGTTTTCTAAATATACAATCATGTCATCTACAAAAAAGGATGATATGAATTCCTCTTTTCCTAATTGAATACCGTTTATTTCTTTATCTTGCCTGATTGCCCTGGCCAGAAATTCTAACACTATGTTGAATAGAAGTGGTGAGAGAGGGCATCCTTCTCTTGTGCCAGTTTTCAAAGGGAATGCTTCCAGTGTTTGTCCATTCAGTATGATATTGGCTGTGGATCTGTCATGAATAGCTCTTATTATTTTGAGATACATTCCATCATTACCTAGTTTATTAAGAGGTTTTAGCATGAAGGGCTGTTGAATTTTGCTGAAGGACTTTTCTGCATCTATTGAGATAATCATGTGGTTTTTGTCATTGGTTCCGTTTATGTGATGGATTACACTTATTGATTTGCATATGTTGAACCAGCCTCGCATTCCAGGGATGAAGCCAACTTGATCATGGTGGATAAGCTTTTTGATGTGCTGCTGGACTTGCTTGCCAGTATTTTATTGAGAATTTTCTCCTCGATGTTCATCAGGGATATTGGTCTAAAACTCTCTTTTTTTGTTGTGTCTCTGTCAGGATTTGGTATCAGGATGATTCTGGCCTCATAAAATGAGTTTGGGAGGATTCTGTTTTTCTATTGATTGGAATAATTTCAGAATGAATGGTACCAGTTCCTCTTCATACCTCCGGTAGAGTTTGGCTGTGAATCCTTCTGGTCCTGAACATTATTGGTTGGAAGGGTATTAATTATTACCTCAATTTTAGAGTCTGTTATTGGTCTATTCAGAGATTCAAATTCTTCCTGGTTTAGTCTTGGGAAGGTGTATGTGTCCAGGAATTTATCCATTTCTTCTAGATTTTCTAGTTTGTTTGCATAGAGGTGTTTATAGTATTCTCTGATTGTAGTTTGTATTTCTGTGGGATTGGTGATGATATCCCCTTTATCATTTTTCATTGCATCTATTTGATTCTTCTCTCTTTCCTTCTTTATTAGTCTTGCTATCAGTCTATCAATTTTGTTGATCTTTTTAAAAAAACCAGCTTTTGGATTCATTGATTTTTTGAAGGGTTTTTTGTGTCTCTATCTCCTTCAGTTCTACTCTGTTCTTAGTTATTTCCTGCCTTCTGCAAGCTTTTGAATATGTTTGCTCTTGCTTCTCTAGTTCTTTTAATTGTGATGTTAGGGTGTCAATTTTTTATCTTTCCTGCTTTCTCTTGTGGGCATTTAGTGCTATAAATTTCCCTCTACCCGTTGTTTTAAATGTGTCTCAGAGATTCTGGTATGTTGTGTCTTTGTTCTCGTTTGTTTCAAAGAACATCTTTATTTCTGCCTTCATTTCATTATTTATCTAGTAGTCATTCAGGAGCAGGTTGTTCAGTTTCCATGTAGTTGTGTGGTTTTGAGTGAGTTTCTTAATCCTGAGTTCTAATTTGATTGCACTGTCTTCTGAGAGACAGTTTGTTGTGATTTCTGTTCTTTTACATTTGCTGAGGAATGCTTTACTTCCAATTGTGTAGTCAATTTTAGAATAAATGTGATATGGTGCTGAGAAGAATGTATATTCTGTTGATTTGGGGTGGAGAGTTCTGTAGTTGTCTATTTGGTCTGCTTGATGCAGAGCTGAGTTCAAGTCCTGGATATCCTTGTTAACCTTCTGTCTCATTGATCTAATATTGACAGTTGGTGTTAAACTCTCCCATTATTATTGTGTGGGAGTCTAAGTCTCTTTGTAGGTCTCTCAGGACTTTCTTTATGAATCTGGGTCCTACTGTATTGAGTGCATATATATTTAGCAGAGTTAGATCTTCTTATTGAATTGATCCCTTTACCCTTATGTAACGACCTTCTTTGTCTCTTTTGATCTTTGTTGGTTTAAAATGTGTTTTATCAGTGACTAGGATTACAACCCCTCCTTTATTTGCTTTCTATTTGCTTGATAAATATTCCTCCTTCCCTTTATTTTGAGCCTATGTGTGTCTTTGCACATGAGATGGGTCTCCTGAATACAGCACACTGATGGGTCTTTACTCTTTATCCAATTTCCTAGTCTGTGTCTTTTATTTGGGGCATTTAGCCCATTTACATTTAAGGTTCATATTTTTATGTGATAATTTTATCCTGTCATTATGATGTTAGATGGTTATTTTGTCCATTAATTGATGCAGTTTATTCATAGCATTGATGGTCTTTACAATTTGGCATACTTTTGCAATGGCTGGTAGTGGTTGTTCCTTTCCATGTTTAGTGCTTCCTTCAGGAGCTCTTATAAGGCAGCCTTGGTGGTGACAAAATCTCTCAGCATTTGCTTGTCTGTAAAGGATTTTATTTCTCCTTCAATTATGGAGCTTAGTTTGGCTTGATGTGAAATTCTGGGTTAAAAATTCTGTTCTTTAAGAATGTGGACTATTGACCACCATTCTCTTCTGGCTTGCTTGGATTCTGCTGAGAGATCTTCTAGTAATCTGATGGGCTTCCCTTTGTGGGTAACCTGACCTTTCTCTCTGGCTGCCCTTAACATTTTTTCCTTCATTTCAACCTTGGTCAATCTGACAATCATGTGCCTTGGGGTTGCTCTTCTCGAAGAGTATCTTTGTGGTGTTCTCTGTATTTCCTGAATTTGAATGTTGGCCTGCCTTGCTAGGTTGGGGAAGTTCTCCTGGATAATATCCTCAAAAGTGTTTTCCAACTTGATTCCATTCTCCCCATCACTTTCAGTTACACCAATCAAGCATAAATTTGGTCTTTTCCCATAGTCCCATATTGGAGGCTTTATTTGTTTCTTTTCACTCTTTTTTCTCTAATCTTGTCTTCTTGCCTTATTTCATTATTTTGATCTTCAATCATTGATATCCTCTCTTCTACTTGATTGAATCAGCTATTGAAGCTTGTGCATGTATCACGAAGTTCTCGCGCCATGGTTTTCAGCTCCATCAGGTCATTTAAGGTCCTCTCTATGCTGGTTATTCCAGTTAGCCATTCGTCTAACCTTTCTTCAAGGTTTTTGCTTCCTTGCAATTGGTTAGAACATGCTCCTTTAGCTCTGAGAAGTTTGTTATTACCGACCTTATGAAGCCTACTTCTGTCAACTTGTCAAAGTCATTCTGCATCCAGTTTTGTTCCATTGCTGGCAAGGAGCTGTGACCCTTTGGAAGAGAAGAGGTCCTCTGGTGTTTAGAATCTTCAGCTTTTCTGCTCTGGTTTCTCCCCATCTTTGTGGTTTTGTCTACCTTTGGTCTTTGATGTTGGTGACCTACAGATGGGGTGTTGGTGTGGATGTCCTTTTTGTTGATGTTAATGCTATTTCTTTCTGTTTGTTAGTTTTCCTTCTAACAGTCAGGTCCCTCAGCTGCAGGCCTGTTGGAGTTTGCTGGAGGTCCACTCCAGACCCTGTTTGCCTGGGTATCACCAGTGGCAGCTGCAGAACAGCAAATATTGCTGCCTGATCCTTCCTCTGGAAGCTTCATCCCAGAGGGGCACCTACCTGTATGAGGTGTCTGTTGGCCCCTACTGGGAGGTGTCTCTCAGTTAGGCTATACAGGGGTCAGGGACCCAATTGTGGAGGCAGTCTGTCCATTCTCAGAGCTCACACACCGTGCTGGGAGAACCACTGTTCTCTTCAGAGCTGTCAGACAGGGACGTTTAAGTCTGCAATAGTTTCTGCTGCCTTTTGTTCTGTTATGCCCTGCCCACAGATGTGGAGTCTATAGAGGCGGTAGGCCTTGCTGAGCTGCGGTGGGCTCCATCCAGTTTGAGCTTCCCAGCTGTTTTGTTTACCTACTCAAGCCTCAGCAATGACAGATGCCCCTCCCCACACCAGACTGCAGCCTCACAGGTCAATCTCAGACTGAAGCGCTAGCAGTGAACAAGGCTCTGTGGGCGTGGGACCCACTGAGCCACACACAGAAGAGAATCTCCTGGTCTGCCAGTTGCTAAGACCATGGGAAAGTGCAGTATTTGGGCGGAAGTGTCACATTTTTCAGGTACAGTGTGTCACAGCTTCCTTTGCCTAGGAAAGGGAAATCTCCCGACCCCTTGCACTTCCAGGATGAGGCAATACCCCGCCTTGCTTTGGCTCGCCCTCCTTGCACCACTGTCCGACCAGTCCCAATGAGATGAACCAGGTACCTCAGTCAGAAATGCAGAAATCACCCATCTTCTACCTTGATCATGCTTGGAACTACAGACTGGAGCTGTTCCTATTCGGCCATCTTGGAATGGACCTCAAATGAGCAATTCTTAATGTAATCCATAATCTTCAGCCCATCAGAAGTACATGGTTTTCTCTTTATTTTTACTTTTTCTTTTCTTCTCATTATCTTTTAAATATTGTCTTTGGACCCACAAACATCAGAACCAATTGAACCATGAAAGATGTTTACAATGTAGATCCTAAACTGGGACCAAGGTACAATCTAACAGAATCTTTGAGAGTGAAATTCAAAAATCTCCATTTAAACTAACTTGCCCTTTTGTTTTTATGCTCAACAAAATGGACAAATTTTATTCGACTTCATTTTCTAGGAATTCATGATTTATGTTCTTAATCTTATATGTTTTATTTTTTAATGTCTTGGTGACAAAAAAGCATCACTTCCTGGAAAGACTATAATTTATTATATTCTAGTATTTAAACAAAAAACACAAAAGTTGCATAAGTTCAATTTTGAACTTATGCAACTTTACTACTGAGCTTCCCTTTTTTTACATTCCCAGGGTCATACTTGCTTCAAGCCACAATTTATCACAGTTGCAGGGGACATTAGGGATCGGAGAATTCAACCTCATTATTTTATGTGTAAAAAACTGAAGCTCAGAGATGAGGACTTGCTATAGTCACACAAAGAGTTAGTGTCTGGACCCATGTCAGAATTCAATTGTCCTGGCCAAAGGCCAGTGATTTTCATTTTTTAACACTTAAATGTGTACAAAATCTTAAAAGTAATATACAACAGTGAAAGTAGGGCTTCTACATGGACTTTAGTGGGAAGTCTATGTTTTAATTTTAAAGGCATTTAAGTTTTATTCATTGATTCTTCTGTAATATCTTTTCAGCATAAATTTGTATAATCAGACTTCATCAATGTATTATAATAAAATATATTTCACTATGTTTTATTTATACCTCAATTCATCTAAAAAAAGGTAATGTCAGTTTACAAAAAACATGTATATACACACACAATAACAAGATTACAAATAGATAAGACTATTGTGGCTTATTTTTATTTGCTATGTCATCAGGAAAAGAGATTTGGAGACCAACCAAACAATCTCCAGGCTTCCAACTTTAGTTAAGACATCCTAAAGATGGAGAGGAGAGAAAGGAATAGGATGTGTTAAAATGTGGTTTTAGTTTTCATTATTTCTTGAAGATTGAGATAAAAAGAAAAATGTCTACATATATAATTTCTTCTCACAACATACGCTAATTGGGCTTCTGTTTCCGGCACTCAGATACTGCTCTTGTCAAGGACAGTAATAACTTCCTAGACGGTAAAGGTAACAGATGATATCTGATCCTCTTAGTAGTAGTCAATGTAGCTGGCTACTCACTCCGTCTTGAAATTCCTTTTACTCTGGGTTTCAAGGGCACCATCTTGGGATGGTTAATTTTAGGTATTAACTTGACTAGGCCCTAGTACCCTAATGTTTATTTGGTCAAACAAGTTTGGATGGTGCTGTGAGGGTATTTTTTAGATGAGATTAACATTTAAATCAGTAGATTTTGAGTAAAGTAGATTACTGTCTGTAATATGAATGAGTTTCATCCAATCAGTTGAAGACTGAACTCCCCAAGAAACAGGGAATTCTGCCAGCAGACTGTCTTTAAACTGGAGCTGTAATGGATTCAGTGGGTGGAGGATATTCTGTCAGGTGAAGCAGCCTACCCCAGCCTAGAAATGTCCTCAGGCCAGGAGATCTGGCCTTTTCTACCAACTTGTTGGCTGGTCATTCAGAATGGCACTTTACGTGTGTGTGTGTGCGTGCGCGCGTGCACGTACACATGTGTGTAGTCTTCTCTTACACAAAAATAAGGAAGTTAAATAAAATGATCCTTTTCCTAAATAATTCTTTCCAGAATTTCATTTAAGAGTATCTTGTATTTCAGCCAAAATCTTCAAACTACGTAAGTTTTATTAACACTAGAATTTTTTGTAATCCAGACCCTTGCTATTCAAAATGTGGTCAGTGGTTTCCCAGCAGCTATACTTCCTGGGAACTTTTTGGATACAAACCATTTCAAGCCTACCCTAGACCTACCAAACTGGGAGGAATCTGCATTTTAATAAGAGCCACAGGTAATTCCTATGCACATTAAGAGGAGAAAACTGTTATATAATGGCACCTACTACAGGTTTCTGCATGAGCTGATTTCACTAGTCACACTTACTTTGCAAACACCTAGTGACTTCTAGGGCAATAATATTTAAATATGTACTGCCTTTAAAAATATTATATATATTTTGCTAAATCTTTATAGCAATCCTACTAAGTTATTAAGCAGTTCTTATTGTCCCTAATTACAGATGAGAAAATGGATAATAAGTTGAAATGATATGCCCAAATTATATAGCTAATAGTGACAGAACCTATGCATTTAGGGAGCAAATATTGTCTCCAATACCCATGTGAAGATGGAAGGTGGCTGGCAATGGTCCCTTCCTTTTTCAACTAGTTCAGTTCATACCATGAGACCTGCTGGGGCCTCAGCTCTATATCAAATTTTAAAATCCCCATATGTACTGAAAAATAAATCACACTCTGTAAGTCATTCTGAGTTGAGCTGAAAATCCAATTATCACCTCACTAGCTGACATCGTAAATCTCTCCCAATTCTTAGCAACCAAGAGATAACCTTAAAAGCACTAACTCCACTGAGCTTTATGACCTTCTCTCCTGAAGTTTCTCAGCATATCCTCTCAGAGCTCTGACATGGGTTGAAAGCAGACAGGCCTGGATTCAAATTCTGGCCTTGATTCTGTCTTTCTAGATATGACACAGGGGCAAATTATTCAGCTCCTTTGAACCTTAGATTCCACTTCTATACTACAGACATTGTTCACCTATTGATAAAGGCTGTTATTAGAATTAATGGAATAATAAATGCAAAGTGCTTAATGAAATATTTAGTTCCCAAAAAGTAGTCCATAATGGTAGTTGTTGTCATTCATCTCTCTAAGAAAATTTTCTCATCTGCCAAATTGAGAAAACTGAACTGAACAATCTCTAAAGTCCTTTCATTTCTGACATTTGAAAAGTTTAACTCATGTTTACATTTCATGGTCTACTTTCTTATTCAGAATTCAGAGCTCACCTTCATTTTTTAAAGAAAAAGGTAGATTTGTATGATTGAAATATGAGACTGTTTCCTGACTGAATGAGATTTCCAAGAATGCTTAGGGGACACAGGCTGGAGAAGTTATTACATTTTGATTTGAATACTATAAAGTCAACAAGATAGGCCATGCCAAAAAACTGAAATATGTTCTTTAAGTTGCCAGAGTTTTAAAATTGCTTTCTCTAAATTGGAAGAATGAATATCAATTGGTATTGGCCTTACCCTGAAACATTACAAAAATTAAAAGATAGAGTAGTGATTGTATGTATTATATTCTGTAGCATCGGGCCTCTCAGAGAACAGGGCAACCAATTGAAAGAAAATATTCTGCAGCTGGACTGATCATGTGTGAATTCTAAAAGAAAAAGGTGGTTGGTTACTTGCCTTCTTAGTTACTTAGACATATGCCTGTCTTTGAAAATATATAAAAGTCTTATTCTTAAAGTAAAAGAATAGAAAGAGAAAAAGGAATTTAAAAATCTATAGCATGTATACTTAGCTACCAAATGCTCCTTTATTGCAATAGCAAAGAGAAGGTACCTTTGCATCTCAGCCTTCACGGAGCATAATTTTTTATAGAACACTTTCATAAGAGCACTTAAAAATCTAAATTTTCTTTTTGGATAACTGTTTTGTTATGATTGTGACCGAAGTGACACTAAAGGATGAATCGAAAATAGCACATAGAACATTTCTTATTCTTTTGACCTTAGAATAGAATTTCAGATTCTTCCCTTTAAATGCCTGATGTGTTGTTTAAAAAAAATAAACAAGACTTATTTACTCTTTTGAAAAATAAGAACCAGAAGAAATTATTTCCTTTCCTCACTGGATATCTGGCTATCTCTCTCTGGAAAAAAAAAATGCCGTGTACTCTATCTTCTGTTGTCTACTTAAGTTTTAGCAAAAGTTCAAAAATGTGATTAAAAATATAAGAACTTGGAGGGGCACAGTGGTTCACACCTGTAATCTCAGCACTTTGGGAGGCCGAGGTGAGTGGATCATGAGGTCAGGAGTTAGAGGTTAGGAGTTCGAGACCAGCCTGACCAACATGGTGAAACCCCATCTCTACTAAAAATACAAAAATTAGCCAGGTGTGGTGGTGTGTGCCTGTAATCCCAGGCACCCAGGAGGCTGAGGCAGGAGAATCGCTTGAACCCAGGAGGTGGAGGTTGCATTGAGCCGAAATTGCACCACTGGACTCTAGCCCGGGCGACAGAGTGAGACTCTGTCTCAAAACAAAATAAATAAATAAAATAAAATGTTATATATATATATATGTGTGTGTGTGTGTGTGTGTATGTGTGTGTGTGTGTGTGTGTGTATATATATATATGAACTCAAAAAATAGTATTATTTTAGATACCTAGGTATATATTAATGGTGTTCTGCATGCAGGAAATCAGATACTGTTGTGATTATATGACCACATTAAAGTTTGTCTTTAAGAAACAAGGATATCTGCCATATCTTCTTCCTGACATAACTTTAACTACACTGTGTGTAAAATGAATCAGAAAGGGATTTCAAGGCCCTTTTGGTCTATGATTGACTATACATATGTAAGATCATTTTGTCCCTATCTATTCATTAATGCAGTCAGATCAATGACAATGTATTGGGCACCTGCTTATATGCTTCAAGGGTGTCAGATTTATTGTATCTCATAGAGTGGGAGTGGCAAGAAAGTATTCATATGTTCAAAATAAGTAGTGAAGTCAGAATTTGGTTCCAAACATGTCTCACTTTGAGATCCCCAAGTTCTAATCACTATGCTATACATTGCCACTAGTAACCACTGGATGATCTATGATTATTCAGGTCTGGGATATTTGGCAGATATTTTCTCAAAAATAAATGAAATGAGACTGTCACATCAAGAAGATAGTTGCCATGATTCGTTGTCAATGATATAATTTTATCTTTCATATAAAAAGAAAAATTTTGGAAAACTTGTATCTGCCACTATAGGTTCGAGAGCTTCCCAATAGCTGAATCTTTTCTGATGACTGACATGCCTGGTTATCTTAACTATAATTTTTGACATTGTCTACTACATGGACATTTTTAAGATTTACATACCCTAGGAAATAAATATTTTCCAAATGACCAACGCATGATGCTACAAAACCATGTTTGTATCTAAGATCCATTCTGAGTGAAAGATAGACCAATGGATTTTAAATACAAGAAACTTATTGATGTGGCTTCATATTCTACATTACAAATGACCTTTGAGATACTATTGTTCATCACAGTTGGGTGTAAGATAAAAGAAAATCAACAATTATTTGAAAAGGATATTAAAATATTCTTTCCTTTTTCAACTACATATCATTATGAGGTGAAATTTTCTTCATATAGTTCAAGCAAAACAATATATTGCAACCAATTTAATGTAAATACATATGTTAAAGTACAAGTGTTCCCTATTAAGCCAAATATTAAAAAGATTTGAAAAAATTAAAAGAACACATTAAAATTTTTGTAAAATATAGTTTTTTATAAAATATGTTAAGTTGTAATAGATTTATTGTTATTTATATACATATATAATCAAATATTTTAAATGTCTCCAGTATAATTCTAATATTGGAAATGTTGAGAAATTTGTCTCTCATGAATAAGAGCGTTTTGGACTCCTCAATAATTTTTAAGAGTACAAGGGGTTCCTAAGGCCAAAAAGTTGAAATAACTGCTGCCCTATCACATATAAAATTATGCTATAACACTAGATTCATTACAACAATGTGTCATTGGTGCAAGAACATTTAAGCACAGCAGTGAAGAAAATAGAGTCCATAAATAGACTCATATATATGATAATTAAATACTATAATAAAGTTTGCATTTTAAATTAGAAACTATATCAGAAAGGTCTTGACAGGAAACAGATGGCACTGCAAAATGAGGTAATTAAAGAAATTTTAATAAAGGGACTGTATTCAAGGGTATGAAGAGGGTTAAAAGAAATTAGTAGGAACAGGGCACACCACTTTGCCACAAACAGTGGGACCCTTTGCCTTCCTAGGTGTGAAGGGTCAAAGGCAAGGACATATGTAAACTGGGAATAGAACCATTCCCTTAGTAGCTGTAGGAAAGGGCTTCCAGGAAGAAAGTGTGACCTCCCAAAGAGGATGGCCATTGCCAATCAGCAAACCAGCAGAAAGGGAGCCAGAGAGCAACTAAACCTCAGTCTACTCCCATCTTCTGATCTCTTACTGGTGTCTCATGTTGGCCAAACCCAAGTAAATGATCATTCCAGGCCATGCATAGCAGAAGCTGGTAATGATGGAAAGGGGATCTAGAGGGGCAGGAAGAAGATGCTCAAAGAATAAGAGTATCCTGTTTTATTCTTTGCCTATACCTATACAGTCCTATATACCTTTGCTATTTTGTAAGGAAACACAGCTGTGCATTTCAAATTTTATGATCCAGTGGATGAGATAATACTATGGGCAGTTTGGATGACAATGTCTCTTAGTGCTCCAGAGCTCCCCTTCTGGAGAAGGCATTGATGGAGAATTGCAGTATATACTTGTGATTTATGGTTTAATGGGACTACATGTTTTTATCCTCTCCAAAATTTACATGTTAAAACCCTAACCCCAAGTGGGATAGTATTGGGAGGTGGAGACTTCAAAAAGTAATTAGGTCATAAGGGTGGAGCCCCTAGAATGGAATTAGTGCCCTTATAAGTGAAAGAGACTAGAACTACCACTCTCCCTGCATGCACTCACCAAGGAAGGATATGTTGAAGACATAATCAAAAACCTGACCATGCTGGCACCCTGATCTTAGACTTCCAGCCTCCAGAATTGTGAGAGATAAATGCTTTTTGTTTTATCCTCCCATTCTATAGCAGCCCAAACTGGCTAAGATATATGGTTAAAAAAAAAAAAAAGAAAGAAAGAAAGAAAGAAAAAGCAGGTCATTGAAACAGAGTCCCTTATTTTATAAGGAGATCAGTATCTTTGAGAAAGAGACCTTCAGTGTAGGTAAGAGTCCATTAATTTCCTCTGCAGTGACTCAAGCCAGGTTTCTGCTTACTTGAGCTAAAATTATTCTGCTTAAATTGTCAAATAGCCCTTCGATAAGCCCATTTATTTAGTTTCTAGGGACGCTGTGATCAATAATAGCCATTGCAAAGACCTCTGCAGGTTGAAACACTCTGATTATAGTAACCAGTTCAGAGGAAATCTAGATATTGGTGGTATCAGACACAGACTTTAATAACTAAGATTCATATGGGCAATAAATTAATGAAAAATGTATAATTTCAGCAGAGAACATAAATCTATAATAATAATCTAACCAGATTCTAGAAGTGAAAAATAAAATAAAACCCTGCACTCCTGGGTTTTACTGAAGTAAATTATGTCCTCACTGTGTCTCTGATGGTTACATACCACCATTCTTGATTATTATTCAAGAAAACTATCATTTCCCATTGAAATGAGAAAGCCTAATTCTGCATTTCCTATTGTCATCTATTAACTACAGAAGACAGCTACATTGAAACTTTCAACATGTTGGATGTCTGCTATCTTATTCCCTACTCTGGACAAGTTAATTTCTAGGTCAGGGGCGCAGCTAATACACTGAGATTCTTTCAGTAAAAAACCTTGGAGTACCCTTTATCAATCTGCCTGGCTGGATCACATGTATCTTGAATTCCAAGTCTATTTCTTGGTTTACTTCATCTGTTTCATTTTCTGAAAGGTAGTCCCTTTTTACTCTGGCCAATTTATTTATTTATTTTTGAAACAGAGTCTCATTGTGTCACCCAGGCTGGAGTGCAGTGGAGTGATCACAGCTCACTGCAGCCTCAACTTCCTGTACTCAAGTGATCCTCCCACCTCAGTCTCCTGAGTAGCTGAGATCACAGGCATGCACCACCACTCTCAGCTATTTATTTATTTATTTATTTTTGGTAGATACAGGATCTCCCTATGTTGCCCAGGCTGATCTTGAACTTTTGGGCTCAAGCGATCCTCCTGCCTCGGCCTCCCAAAGTGCTGGGATTATAGGCATGAGCCACTGTGCCTGGCCTACTCAGGCTATTTTTAAAATTATCTTTTTATTTTAGATTTTCAGAAGCTTTTAAGATGTACCTGTCTTTGGGTTTTTTTGCTTGTGTTTTTTGGTGGGTTTTCCACTTTTTTATTTATCTTGAAGTTCATAAAGCTTTGTGAATATTGGGCACAATTTTTTTCTATCCATTTAGGGAAACTCTAGAGCATTGACTCTTTGATTACTACAGAATATTAGGTCTGTCCCATTCTCTTTTTCCTCTCCTCATGTAACTCCGATTACATATATGTTAGATCATTTCACTCTGTGCTGTATATCTCTTATATTCTTGTTTTATTTTCTATGCTTTGGTTGCTTCCTTTCTTCATTCTAGAGATACTTTTCTATGCCCCCATTCTAAATCATTAATCCTTTTTTTTTTTTTTTTTTTTTATACTTTAAGTTCTAGGGTACATGTGCATAACGTGCAGGTTTGTTACATATGTATACATGTGCCATGTTGGTGTGCTGCACCCATCAACTCGTCAGCACCCATCAATTCATCATTTATATCGGGTATAACTCCCCAATGCAATCCCTCCCCCCCTCTCCCCTCCCCATGACAGGCCCCATTGTGTGATGTTCCCCTTCCCGAGTCCAAGTGAGCTCATTGTTCAGTTCCCACCTATGAGTGAGAACATGCGGTGTTTGGTTTTCTCTTCTTGTGATAGTTTGCTAAGAATGATGGTTTCCAGCTGCATCCATGTCCCTACAAAGGACGCAAACTCATCCTTTTTTATGGCTGCATAGTATTCCATGGTGTATATGTGCCACATTTTCTTAATCCAGTCTGTCACTGATGGACATTTGGGTTGATTCCAAGTCTTTGCTATTGTGAATAGTGCCGCAATAAACATACGTGTGCATGTGTCTTTGTAGTAGCATAATTTATAATCCTTTGGGTATATACCCAGTAGTGGGATGGCTGGGTCATATGGTACATCTAGTTCTAGATCCTTGAGGAAT
>NC_045449.1:39614964-39645403 GCF_002776525.5 Piliocolobus tephrosceles | reverse complement strand
AACAAACCTGCACGTTATGCACATGTACCCTAGAACTTAAAGTATAATAAAAAATTAATTAATTAATTAAAAATTAAAAAAATAAAAATAAAAAATAAAATAAAATGGGGATGTTATCCTGGGTTATCTGGATAGGCCCAATATAATAACAAGCATTCTTTAAAATGAAAGAGGTGAACCTTTGTGTCAGTCAGAGTGATGTAATATGAGAAAATCTCAACTGGCCATTGCTGTCTTTGGTGATAGAAGCAGGTCAGGAATTAAAGAATGCAGGATTCCTCTAGAGCTAGCAAAAAAAAAAAAAAAAAAAAAAAAAAAAATGCATTCTCCTCCAAGGCCTCTAAAAAGGAATACAGCCCTGCTGACACCTGGATTTTAGCCCATTGGGATCCATTTCAGATTTCTGGTCTCCAGAACTATAAGGTATAAATTTGTTTTGCTTTAAACTACTAGGTATGTAGTCATCTGCAACAGCAGCAATAGGAAACTAATAAAACACCATAAAGACTCTTGTTGAATTAATATAGGAAGGAAGCTGTAAAACATTTTGAAGGGAAATCATGGAAATCTAAAATAACTCTTCCTTCAAATTGCTTTGCATGTGTCTTTAAGTTTTTACTTACCTTTAAAGATTCCAAAACTGTAAACTGTGAAAGATGCATAATTGGCGTGGTTTATGCAAGAAAGAAAATAAAGAACTCTGTTGGGTTTAACATACGTAAAGAGAAGCCCTTGACTCTATATCAAAGGACTTGCAAATAATCTCCTTTTTGGTTAAAATAAAACAAGACATGTATCTGTAATTTTGTAAGATTTTCTGCTTTCACTCACTTTTAGATTAACTATCATTTCATTCGTTCATTATTTATTCATCTAGTTATTCACCTAATAACAATGAGTTACTAGTTGTACTGTGCCAGCCAGTACAGGGTATACACAGAGCAACAAAGCATATTCTTTGTCTGGAGGACACAAGAAACCAACAGTAGACATGTTTGAAAAAACACAGGGAAAACTCTAAGTTACATGAGAAACTTTACTTTCCAACGAGAAAAGAGAAATGCTATAGCATCCAATCCCTGCCATTCAATACTGAATGATGGGAACAATTTGTGTGTTAGGTTATTTATAACAATCACAGGAAATTGTAACAGCTACTTTCTTTTCAAAAGTACTATCTGTATTGTTTAAAATGCATGCCATCACATTTGAAACACGGCTATCACACACTAAAGGCAAAGAAAATAAAACTGTTTTGTTGGGCTTAGCACTTTTCAAAGCTCTGGGAGTTTATCATCAAAATAAAAACCCATTGTTCAGGGAGAGGTGAGTAGAAAGAACATCAAGAGTCCTGGAGAAGATTATTCATCTGCAGTCCTATTTGGCAGGATGTCAAATCTATGCACTTGTCCGTGCCCTGAAATGCTGAAGTCACAACGTTTGGTCTGATCAATTTTGTCTTCTTAGATTCTCCTCACCAGCCAGGCTAATTTACCATGCTGGGCCTGCCTTCAGGCTCTGCTAGTATTTTTAATGAGGATACTGCCTCCTTGCCTCTTACCTCCGAAGTATCTTCGCTATGCTTGAGTGGATTCAAGATCGTGTAGAAGTAATGGAATTAGGCTGTCAGCACAGCTCTGCTTAATATGTTTTTAGCCTCCTTTTGTTTGAGAGATTCATCTTTCTTAAATTCTCAGTGCTCTTCAGCACCACCGAACAGAATAACATTAGCGTGCACTTGTCATTATATCACTAGTTAGACATATCCTTCTTTCGCAGGAGAAAACTCAGAGCAATAGCACTCATTAGCTACTTACAATAAAGGCTTGACAAAAGCCAGGTTGGAGTGTGAAAACTCATTTACACCTGCTGGAAAGGGATCATTAGCCAACTGAGTGATTAGAGGAAGTGCAGGTCCACAATTGGAAAGGACAAGAGGATTCCAGAGTTCCAAATCTTGAAGATTTTAATGCCAATGGTGTCGAGCACTTAAGGATTCTGATCCCAGAATCAAAATTAGTTATGTGACAAGACTGAAGTGACATAGTTCTGAATTACTTTAGGGATTTTTTTTTTTCACTCTAAGAAGGGCAAGGTCAAGAACATACTGTTGATTAGAAAGTACCGAGGATAGTGATGAGCAATCCCTTCTTGTACTTGGCATGTTTGCTTCAAGAGTCCTCAGTGGTGTGGGGAGATTGGTTTTTCTCTTCTCTATTCCTCTTTTCATGTGAGGAGGAGAGTTGGAAGGTAATATGGTCACACTGGTTTTTGTTTGTTTGTTTTGTGTTGCGTTTTGCTTTTGAAATGAAACTAAGAGATGTACAATTAAGTGCAGAGAAAATGCAACACACAAAATTACAGACTGAGTATCATGGAAACCCATATAGTCCTACTCTCTATGTAGGCAGTTGCACAACCGGCACTGGAATTGAATCTGTATATTTCATTTAAATAAGGAGAATATTAACATGTGAGGATTCATGCGATACCTGAATATTCTGTACAGGAGAAACTATAGAAGGGATAAACTAGTTTCATGACATCCTATTGGAAATACAACTTAAGCTACCTTTTCTGTGATATACAGCTGGTCTCTCTGCAAAAGGGGAAGTAACTTATGTTTATCAAAATCAAATCCATTGATGTGCCAGAAACCAGTCTTTTTTTTTTTTTTTTTTTTTTTTTTTTTTGAGTTGGAGTCTCACTCAGTCACCCAGGCTGGAGTGTAGTGACGCAATCTTGGCTCACTGCAAACTCCACCTCCCAGGATCATGCCATTCTTCTGCCTCAGCCTCCCAAGTAGCTGGGATTACAGGTGCCTGCCACCACGCCTGGTTAATTTTTTGTATTTTTAGTAGAGATGGGGTTTCATCTTGTTAGCCAGGATTGTCTTGATCTCCTGACCTCATGATCCGCCCACCTCAGTCTCCCAAAGTGCTGGGATTACAGGTGTGAGCCACCGCTCCCGGCCCAGAAATCATTCTTTATTTTTGTTTTTAATTTATCTTTAAAACAACTCTTGGGGTGGATGTTTTGAGCAACATTTTGGAGCTGTGGAACTGAAGCTCAGATCATTTAATTAACTTCTCCAAGAACACACAACTAGCATGGTGAGACACTGTTATTTTGACTCCAAAAAAATGTTCTGTTTCAAATGATGATGAAGTTGAGTGATTCTGTTAAATATGCTCTAAAGTGAAATTGAATGAGCTTTTAAGTATGTCCATGAGATGATCGCTCAGTTTGCGTATAGAATCCATTGTATTAGTCTGTTCTCATGCTGCTAATAAAGACATATCTGAGACCAGGTAATTTATAAAGGGAAGAGGTTTAATTGATTCACAGTTCCACATGGCTGGGGAGACCTCACAGTCATGGACATTTCACCCCTTCAGGGTTTAGTTACCTTTTCTAGAAGTTAAAAGAATTTAACTAGGTGAATTATAATGTCTCTCATATTTTAAAATCCTTTATAACCATAACTGTGACTCTTAGTGGAGAGATAGCCCATGGCTCCATTCTGAGTATGTCTGCATATTTCAATTGTGGTATATTAGAGATAATACCCTGGGTTTTTTTCTTCCTAAGCCTTGGGAATGACCAATATTTAAAATTTCAGGCCAATTGATTTGGGAAGTTTACATCATGAAAAGCTAATTGGGTTGTGTTTTTGACTGACAGAGGATGTCCTGCAATGTACATTGTGTATGTTGTGACAAATGCTCATTCTGTTCATGAAAAAACTGCCAAAGAAACTCAACTCCAACCTCTTCACAGCTGAGAAAGGGAGAAGAAAAGTTTTAGAATGGCAGTTCTCAAAGTACGCTCCAGTCATGCCCAAGGGATGCTCCTGGGGATGCCCAAGACTCTTTCAAGGTCTCTGAAGCAAAAACCATTTTTGTAATTTAAAAAAAAAAGGCATTATTTGTCTTTTTATTGGTCTTGTTTTCTCATAAGTGTACAGTGGAGCTTTCCAGAGGGTACAGGAGAGCAATGACATCATTCCTCCAACAGCTAAAGTGCTTGTGCTTTCTTGGGCTTTAAAGATGCCTCAACTTTAGTTTTGTATTCAGCAAAAATTGGTACATATATTCCACATATGAAGAAAGTTCTTTGATGTTCTCAACAAATCTTAGGAGTGTAAAGGATTCCTAAGACCAAAAAGTTTAAGAGCTGCTGGTCTCGAGCATACAAAACTGTAGATGGTATCTCAGTTGGTTAAGATTGCTCTAACAAAATACCATAAACTGGTTATAAACAGCAGATATTCATTTATCACAGTTCAGGAAGCTGAAAGTTTCCAGATCAAGTCACCAGCACATTCAGTGTCTGGTAAGGGCTCACTTAGGTTCATAGACAGTGCTTTCCTAATGTGTCCTAATGTTGGGGGGAGAGCAGGGGTCTTTCCTGGGCTGTCTTTGATAAGGACACTAATCCCATTCATGAAGGCTTCGTTCTCATGACCTAATGACCACCCAAAACCTTCACCTTCTAATACTATCACCTTGGGGATTAAGATTGCAATATATAAATGTGGTGGGGGACAAAAACATTCAGACCATAGAAGCTGAGAATTAGTCTAAGGTTTATCCTTACAAGAATCCTCCAAAAGGCTGAAAAAACAAACAAACAAAAAGCTTGACACCACTGGGTACAGAAAGGTTGCTCCTAAAATGGAGACAGATGCAAGGTGCATGAGTGTTGTATTTCTACATCTATAAACTGGGATATTGAAATCTATCTCAGAAATATTATACCTTATTTTATTTGGAATCAATAAATTTGATTTTAAATATTTTGCCTTATGTCATTTAGAATTTTTTTAGAATCAGTTCTAAAAACTATTGAATACAAGACATTCAATTATTTTATGTATTGCTAAGAAAGAAAGGAGTTACTAATTAAAGTTATAATTAGTAACTTGATGCCTCATTGATTTTAAGAGGCATCATGTTTTCAGAAACTTAAGTGAGTTTTAAAATCAATGAGCTACAATACATAAAAACATATAAATAGTAAGTCCTTTCCCTTTCTTTGAGACAAAATCTCACTCTGTCTCCCAGGCTAGAGTGCAGTGATGAGATCTAAGCTCACTACAACCTCCACCTCCCGAGTTCAAGCGATTCTTGTGCCTCAGCCTCCCAAGTAGCTAGGATTACAGGCACCTGTTACCATGCCCAGCTAATTTTTCTTTCTTTCTTTCTTTCTTTCTTTTTTTTTTTTTTTTTTTTTGTATTTTTTAGTAGAGATGGGGTTTCACTCTATTTCAGCCTGCTGGCCAGGCTGGTCTTAAACTCCTGACCTCAAGTGATCCACCCACCTCGGCCTCCCAAAGTGCTGGAATTACAGGCTTGAGCCACAGCACCCAGCCACCTTTCTTATATCAAAGGAGTAAAGAGGAAAGCCCTAAAGGTATACTTAATGTGATTGATTTTAGAGTCTGAATTCTTTGCATCCAAACATGAACAGTGCTGTTTGTTTTTTGCTTGTTTTTTTCCAATCACTGCCTTTAACCATTCTCTGTCTAATTTTCCTTTCCTGTTCCACCATGACATCTCAGGCAGGTAGCTGAACTACCCAGTCATTTCCAATTAAAATATTTCACTGCATGATATTCCATGGTGTATATGTACCATGATTTCTTTATCCAGTCTATCACTGATGTACATTTGGGTTGATTCCATGTCTTTGCTATTGTGAATAGTGCTGCACTGAACATATGTGTGCATGTACCTTTTTAACAGAATAATTTACATTCCTTTAGGTATATACTCACTAATGGGATTGCTAGGCCAAATGGTATTTCTGGTTCTAATCTTTAAGGAATCACCACACTGTCTTCCACAATGGTTGAACTAATTTACATTCCTGCCAACAGTGTAAAAGTGTTCTTATTTCTGTGTAACCTCACCAGGATCTGTTGTTTCCTGACTTTTTAGTAATTGCCATTCTGACTAGTGTGAGATGCTATGCAACCATACAACAGAATGAGATCATGTCCTTTGAAGGGACATGGATGAAGCTGGAAGCCATTGTCCTCTGTGAAATAACACAGGAACAGAAAACCAAACCCCGCAGGTTCTCACTTATAAGTGGGAGCTGAACAATGAAAACACATGCACATGGGGAAGGGAACACTTACTGGGGCCTGCTGGGGAAGGTCTGGGGTAGGAGCCAATTATGGAAAAGAGCTGATGCATGTTGGGCTTAATACCTAGGTGACAGGTTGATAGGTATAGCAAGTCACCATGGCACACATTTACCTATGTAACAAACCTGCACATCACTGCTATCAAGTTTAAAACTTCAGTCTCCACATTCAGGTTTGACCTGTGGTTCAAGGAACCCACAGTAGTCCCAGCTTCTCCAGGGTTGGAGCACAATGCGGAGAACAGAGGAAAAAAATCGTAATTGTTTTCACCTAATCAACTTCACGATTACGATCTTGTTTGTGTTTGCTGTTTCTCTGTCTCAGACCCTCCTTGACCTAAGAGCTGTGGCTTTGACTCCATCTCTTTCACTCCACCTCAGCTTCTAGCACCATAGTTACTTCCAGCATCTCTTGTTGGTTGGAAGATTTGGGCCAACAACACTGCCTTCTTGGGTGGGCCCTCACCCACAGAGGTGAAGTCCTGACATTTGTCTGCCCCTCAGAAATGCATGCATTCTTGCCATTCCTAGTAGGAGGCACAGGCTGCAATGCCAGTTTTCCCATTACAGGTCCCCCCAATCTCTATAAATGCCTCTCTGTTAAGTTTCTCCCATTACTTGATTTTAAAGGAAGGATGACCTATGTAGCCACCCATGAGATCCCTACTCACAAATACCTCTGATTCTTGCTCTTCCCCTCTCCGTTATTTGACCTGAAGGCAGAAAGGTAAGAGAGCAAACTCAGCTGGCTTTTCATAAAGGTGAGGTATATGTATGGCCCTAGATTTGTGGCTCCTTCTTAGCTCTGTCCTTAGAATCTTGAGTACTCAATGCATCTTTCTCCCAAGTTTTGGATGCCTTTTACCATTAAAAGTAAATCGGTAAAGCCTCATTTAACATTTCTTCCATTATACTGACTTAATAATACAGAAGAGCTAGCCCTGCCCTCTTTGTTGGCAGGTTTAGTAATACAATCTTCCCACTGATTCATCCATAACTCGCCTCAGATCTAGATTCATTGGAGTTGCTGAACAAGTGGAGGTACTAACCGCAGTAGAAGTGCTCCCTGAGGAGCCTCTCAGAACCAGCGCCATCCCCAAGCCCTGCAAGCATCTGTTCCTTTCTCAGAAATCACAACAATCCACACTGATGGAAAGTGAGGGAGAGAAAATTTGACAGATCTGTGTTTTTTTTGGTTGAATAATCATTGTTGTCCTAACTATTTAATTAGTGAAGAAAGGAAAAAACTCACTTTCAGGATGAACGATGAAGAAAAACTACCTACCCTGAAAAAAATTTTTTTTTTTTTCCTTCTAGAGCCTTTGAGTTGTCATCACAGGCACCAACCTTACTTCATACATTTTGATAAGAGAACAATTGAGAATTGAGGATTGAGAACAATTTAATTTATCAGCAAAATTTTTCTAAAGGAGTTTTGGCAAGGTGCTGGTTCTGAGAGCAATAACAGGTGCACTGCAGACAAAGAAGAAAGAAGACTGAGTGAACATCATTTCAGTTCTGGAATATAAGTCTTCAGGTGAGAAGCGTATAGTTTTACTTGTCTTAAAGGGGACACACACAAATACACTGAACCAGCCTTGCAAGGAGAGACTCCAACACTCCTTTCATATAATTAATTTCCTCCCTAGAGCTCAAAAAAAAAGTTAACTGAATCCAAATGTTACTAATACTGTTTTAATTTTTGTCCTGAACACATTTTTACTTGCCTCAGAGAAAGTATATATGGCACACATAGGACAGAAGAAAACCTTACAATTCAGAGACTCTAATATTCTTTCTTTTTGCTTGAACTACAAATAAGCAATAACATCAACAAAATTTAAATTCTTATGTTAAAGTTCATAATAATATCTAGAATTTCTTTTAACTCTTCACAGTTTATAAAGTGCTTTCCTTGACATGACCTCATTTAAATCTTATAGCAATCCTGTAAAATTGCCATTTACTATCTCAAATTTTACAGATTAAAAAGCAATCTTACACATTGGAAGGAAACTACTGAACATCATACAGCCAGTAATTGGCAAAGTTCCTGCTTGACACCGGGAATCATGAATCCATTTCTCCAAAGCACATTTCTCTTCTTCATTAGCTAATTGAACTACCTGATATTCTTTCAACCTGTTCAACTTGGTTTGTAATACCTAGAGCCCACTGAAGTCACAGAACTCACCTCACTATCTCCTCAACAGTAGCCACCACAGTATAAGACATTAATTAAATCTGTGTTTGATAAAAGAATGTATATCTTATTTACTGAGAACACATTTCAAATACCTCGTTAGGTGTTTTTAATGTGTATAATTTCTCATAATCTTTAAAACGCCTCTATAAGGTGTCATCCTTGTTTTACAGGTGGGGAAACTCAGGCTCAGAAAGGTTAAAGAACTTTACCTATTACTTATCTAAACTGTATAAGGAAATTGCATGCTACGTTTATTTCTCTGTTTCTCCTGTTCTCCCTATATGTCTCCCCAAGTCTCTGAATCTGCGTTATCCAATACAATAATCCACAGCAATGTGTGACTATTGAGCACTTGAAATACGACTAGTTCAAATTGAGATGTGCTACTAAGCGCGAAATACACACCAGATTTCAGAAGCTTAAATATGAAAAAAGAATGCAAAATATATTATTAATATTTTATGTCAATCATATATATATTTATTTTACCTTACGTTCTGGGATACATGTGCAGAACGCACAGGTTTGTTACATAGGTATACATGTGTCATGGTGATTTGCTCCACCTATCAACCCATCATCTAGGTTTTAAGCGCCACATGTATTAGGTATTTGTCCTATTGTTCTCCCTCCCTTTGCCCCCACTCCTTGACAGGCCACAGTGTGTGATGTTCCCCTCCCTGTGTCCATGTATTCTCATTGTTCCACTCCCACTTACGAGTGAGAACATTCAATTATATATTAATATCATAATATTTTGGATAAATTGAGTTAAATATAATATACAGTCATGCATTGTTTAATTATATTATGTTTTATTGCACTTTGTGGACATTGCATTTTTTACAAATTGAAGGTCTGTGGCAACCCTGCATCAAGCTAGTCTGTCAGCACCTTTCTTCTAACAGCATGTGTTCGCTTCCTCTCCCTGTTATCACATTCACGTTTTGGAAATGTGATGCAGACTTATTTCACACTTCTTCTTTATTATCATATCTGTTATGGTGATCAGCGATCTTTGGTGTTAATACTGTCATTATTACGTGGCACCACGACCTGCACGCATATACAAAGGAAAACTTAGTTAATAAACGACACGTGTGTTCTAATTTCTCCACTAACCAGCCATTAAGGAAAGAAGTCATCTCCACAACATAAAATGCAAAGTGAAGCAGAAAGTGCTGATGTAAAAGCTGCAACAACTTATCCAGAAGATCTAGCTAAGATCATTAATGAAGGTGGCTATACTAAATATTAGATTTTCCATGTAGAAAAAAATAGCCTTCTATTGGAAGGAGATGCCATCTAAAACTTTCATCGCTAGAGGTAACTCAATGTCTGGCTTCAAAGCTTCAAAGTATGGACTGACGCTCATGTTAGAAGCTGATGCAGCTAGTGAGTTTAAGTTGAGACCAATATTCATCTACTATTCTGAAAATGCTAGGGACCCTTAAGAATTATGCTAAATCTACTCTATCTGTGTTCTATAAATGAAACGGCAAAGCTCGGATGACAGCACATCTGTTTAGAGCATGGTTTACTGAATATTTTAAGACCACTGTTTAGAACTACTGCTAAGAAAGGAAGATTCCTTTCGAAATATTACTGCACATTGACAATGCACGTGGTCACCCAAGAGCTCTGATGGAGATGTGCAAAGAGATTAATGTTGTGTTCTTACTTGCTAACACAATATATGTGTGGCAGCCCATGGATCAGGGAGTAATTTTGACTTTCAAGTCTAATTTAAGAAATATATTTCATAAGGCTATAGCATTCTCAGTAATTTCTCTGATGGATATGGGCAAAGTAAATTGAAAACCTTCTGGAAAGCATTCACCATACTAGATGCCATTAAGAACATTTGTGCCTCATTGGGAGGAGGTCAAAATGTCAACATTAATAGAAATTTGGAAGAAGTTTATTCCAACCCTCATAGATGACTTGAGGAATTCCAGACATCAGTGGAGGAAGTAACAACACATGTAGCAGAAATAGTGAGAGAAGTAGAATTAGAAGGAGAGCCTGAAGATGTGACTGAATTGCTGCAATCTCATGATAAACCTTGATTGGATGAGGAATTGCTTCTTACGGAAGAGGAAAGAAAGTGGTTTCTTAAGATAGAATCCACCCTTGGTAAAAATGCTGTGAACACTGAAGTGACAACAAAAGATTTAGAATATTACATAAACTTAGTTCATAAGCAGTGGCAGGGTTTGAGAGAATTGATTCCAATTTTGAAAGAAGTTCTATGGTAGGTAAAATGCTATCAAACATCAATCATCACATGCTATAGAGAAATCATTCACGAAAGGAAGAGTTGGCTGGGCACAGTGGCTCACACCTGCAATCCCAGTGATTTGGGAGGCTGAGGCAGGCCAATCACGAGGTCAGGAGTTCAAGACCAGCCTGACCAACATATTGAAACCCTGTCACTACTAAAAATACAAAAATTAGCTGGGTGTGGTGGTGCACACCTGTAATCCCAGCTACTCAGGAGGCTGAGGCAGGAGAATCGCTTGAACTCAGGAGGTGGAGGTTTCAGTGAGCTGAGATTGTGCCACTGCACTCCAGCCTGGGTGACAGTGACACTCCATCTCAATTAAAAAGAAAAAAAAAAAGAAGAAGAGTCAGTTGATGTGGCAAACTCATTCTTGTCTTGTTTTATGAAATTGCCACAGCCATCCCAAGCTTCAGCAATCACCACCTTGATCAGTCAGCAACCGTCAACATTGAGGCAAGACCTTCCACTGGCAAAATGATTATGACTGGCTGAGGGAACAGATGATTATTTGCATTTTTAACAATAAATATAAGGTATTTTTAACGAAGGTATGTACAGTTTTTTAGACATAATAGTATTGTGCACTTAATAGACTATAGTATAGTATAAACATAAATTTTGTATGTACTGGAACATCAAACATTTATGTGACTCTCTTTATTAGATATTCTCCTTATTGTGGTAGTCTGTAACTGAATCTTCAATCTCTCTGATGTAGGCCTGCATTTTGAAAATGACCCAAGAAGCAAACACTGAAAAATCATAAAATTCATATATGGTTAATAACTCCATTTTGGGCTCTGTGATTTCTTCAGATTGGGGAAAAAATCTGTTCCCTTGGCTTTCTTTGAGCATTCTTGGCTCCTGGCTGAGAACTGCACTACATACAAACTCTGATGATAATCTTTCTTGTAGTATTTGTTTTCTGTGCTCTGCTCTGTCATCTCTGTAGTCTTCAATGCCGGTGCCTAGCTGCTGTCCCCTAACAACTGTCCCACAAAATGAGTACGGGAAAATCTGATTCTTATTAGAAGTTAAAATGACCATCCTCTAAAACTTTATTTGTAATAATGACACCTCACATAATGGTAACCATCTGAATTGATTATATTCTCATATTTAAGAGTGTGTTCTCCAATGTAGAGAGAAAAGGAGGTCTGAGAACTGAAGCCATCTAAAACCACAGAGCTAACTGTACCAATGTGACTTTACTATCCCATGAAAATCTTGTCTGTGAAGACAAAGTTAAAAATGTCTCAGGAACTTACTGTAAATCCATTTATTCAGATAATAGACCACTCAACCAACCCTCATAGAGTCTATAGCCCTTCTTAGAACATTAGGCTATTCAACTAGGCTCATTAAACAACTGTTTACGTGTTTTAAGACTTGCTTCCAAAGCCTCCTCTTGCTGTGTTTACCAATCCTAAACTGTTATGTCACTAATTTGCTCAATCCCAATTAGGTCTCCACACTGAAAGCACCACCTTAACACAGACCCTTTGGCCGCACGTGGTGGCTCATGCCTGTGATTCCAACAGTTTGAGAGGCTGAGGCGGGTGGATCACCTCAGGTCAGGAGTTCGAAACCAGCCTGGCCACAATGATGAAACCCTGTCTCTACTAAAAATATAAAAAATAGCCAGGCACGCTGGTGGGCACCTGTAATTCTACCTACTTGGGAGGCTGAGGCAGGAGAATCGCCTGAACCTGGGAGGCAGAGGTTGTAGGTTGTAGTGAGCTGAGATTGTACCATTGCACTCCAGCCTGGGTGACAGAGTAAGACTCTGTCTCACCAAAAAAAAAAAAAAAAAAAAAAAAAAAAACAGAGAAAAACAAAAGACCCCTTCACCATCCAAAACTGTATAAATATTTTGCCTTTGTTCTTCTTCCTCCTAGACATGAATAAGACTTTGTTTCCTTTACTGTGGGTGAGCAAAAAATTCAGCTTTGCTTAATCAGCAGGTTTTATTTTGTTGGCATTTTTTGGAGAGTTGACCCTCACTCAACAGCTTGCATATGAGAAACTTATTTACTCACTGAATACCACGTAGCTGTTCAGATTTATTTTAGATGTTATAAACTCAGAAAGAAGTAGATCCAGGCTGTAGACCAATTTTGTTGAGCTTAAAGTGTTAACTTATTCATTTAAAAAAAAAAAAAAGAAAATAGATTAGTAGCTAACACTTAAAAAATTGAAAGTTGTATGTAAAATCTGGATTACTGGCTTTTTTCAAATACTAAACTTGGTAAAACTGGCCTGGCTTTTCTACATGGTAATAACTGGTAGGTGCTTGAGACGTAGAGTACCCTTATTGCTTCGGCATAATTCTTGCCACTCACTACTGTTTATATCTGGTTTGCTCATTTACATCAGGGGACAAAGAGTCCTGGCTTTGAGGACCATATGGCCGCTGTCTCAACTACTCAGCTCTACTGTTGTAGCATGAAAGTAGCAAACGGTAATGTCTAAATGAATGAGTATTGCTGTGTTCCAGTAAAACTTTATTGACAGAAGCAGGCCTGATGTTTATAATTTATGACCCCTAAATCTGTGTAATATGCCTGGCTACAGGCAGCATTTAATTTGAAACTATTGTTTATGATTGAACCAATCCTGGTCTGGCTTTATGGAGATGCCTATGAATTCTGAAGAGAAAAGGGCTGCAGTGGAAAATTAACAAATTGTATTAGGAGCATTTGAGCCAATTAATTATGGGACTGCTTTTTCCTAAAAAAGATAACACAAGAAAGGAAAGCTATCATTCCAAATGGCTTGAGGGAAAAGTGAGCACGAGAGAACAAAGGTCAAAATGGAGCAGCTTGACCATATGTGTTGCTGATGTGGAAAATCAGCTGTTTAAGGAATATTCAACTTGCATTTGTAAATGTCATCTACATATTAGCAGCTGGTTGTTTCTACTATGTATGAAAAAATATAGATTTGTTTCAAATTAATGTTAAATGTTGAGATAGCTAGAAAAAATAGAATCTCTTTAAATAGCAAACTTTTTGGCCCATGTAAATTATTATTAGATTTGTAAAACTTCAATTTGCAATGACTTTTCTAGCAGCAAACTTAGGGCCCAGAGCCAAGAGATAATACCAAATATTATCTGAAAATACCATATATTTAACGTTTTCTAAAGGAATCAGGCCAGGTGCCACGGCTAACATCTATAACCCCAACATGTTGGGAGGTTAATGTGGGAGGACTTCTTAAGGCCAGGAGCTTGCGACCAGCCTGGGTCACGTATCAAGACCTCGTCTCTACAAAAAGAAATGAAAATAGACAGGCATGGTGGTATATGCCTGTAGTACCAGCTACTCAAGAGGCTGAGACAGGAGTATTGTTTAGCTCAGGAGTTTGAGGCTGCAGTGGGCTATGATGGCACCACGGCACTCCAGCCTGGGTGATAGAACAAGACCCTGTCTCTAAAAAAGGAATCAATTTGTTCCAATTATCATAACCAAAATAGTGATAATACATTATTGTTACTCTTTGAATCCACAAAACAAATTACAGAATTCTTCAAAATTTGCCTAAACAAAATAGAAATCTTTTGAATTGTGAAAGCAAAAATATAAATTTTTAAAACTCGTTAAATCATAATTCACTAATTCACTCTTTTGGAAATTCTGAGAACAGCTGGGATAAAATCAATATTTGGCTAAAGGTGAAAATGACTTGGTAAGAAATTTAATTGCATTGGTGATTTTGTGGCATTCTCCTCAGTTGCATTGCCAGTCTTTTGAAACAAGAGGCACATTTTTGCTGTCTTAATTTCTTCTCCACCAATTTTTCTTTTAGCCTCTTGAAAAGTAGTTTCTATTCCCACCACTCCATTCAAGCTCTTCTCAAGAAGGCCACTTTCTAGCCTTCTTATTTATACACTTATTAATCTTTTGTCAATTCTCTTTTTCCTGAATCTCTCTGCTGGTTCCCTGAAGTTTTTGCCATCTTAACCTTTTACAGCAATAAGTTGCTGTTATTCTTTCATCATTCCAGCACCCTCTTCTGTTTATTCTTTCTTCTACAGTCTAGCTAAGTACTCTTCAAGTATCTATCTTTGGCTGCTGGTCTTCATTCTGTTTTACTCTTGTCCTTGGAAATCTCAAGGACTTCAAACCCTCTCTATTGATTTACAGTATTGTCCTCTTGCAAAGGCTACATTCCTTTATTTCTGCTTTCTGGAAATGTTCATAATTGTTGCTATAGAGATTTTTTTTTTTGTTAAAGTCTCTTCATTGTAACTAATATAAGCCACACGACCTTTTTTCTTCCCTCTTGCTATATGAGAATGGTAGGCCGGGCGCGGTGGCTCAAGCCTGTAATCCCAGCACTTTGGGAGGCCGAGACGGGCGGATCACGAGGTCAGGAGATCGAGACCATCCTGGCTAACACGGTGAAACCCCATCTCTACTAAAAAATACAAAAAACTAGCCGGGCAAGGCGGCGGGCGCCTGTAGTCCCAGCTACTCTGGAGGCTGAGGCAGGAGAATGGCGTGAACTCGGGAGGCGGAGCTTGCAGTGAGCTGAGATCTGGCCACTGCACTCCAGTTTGGGCAACAGAGCGAGACTCCGTCTCAAGAAAAAAAAAAAAAAGAGAATGGTGGATATTGAAATTATGTGCACATTGAAATTATGTGCACCATTCCTAAGCAAGGTAGTAAAAAGGTCACTGTGGCCCCTTTTCTGTAGGATGGTTACATGCTTGCACTGATGGAGGTAAATATAATTTATAGATTACCTGTTTGGAATTATTTTATTTAGACCCTGTTCATATATTGGTTTATCTAGGATGTCGTGGGAATAAGCTGTATCTAAAATGCATATTTTTTGCCCGTAGAAAAATTATAAAGAGGGTGATGACAGTTTGGAGTTTTGGCCAGGAATTACTGCAGTCTCAGATGCAGGGGGCAGGGATATCCTTTCCTAATCCACCAGTTTGGGATACAGGTATTCCAGGATTGTAGATGCTTTCAACTTCAGTCAGGAGGTCAAAGCAATGGAAAAAAAATGTAGTTTTTACATTGTGTTTAATAAATAATGATGTAGTTTGTGCATTGTACTTAATGAGAAGTAAAAATCACACCAATTTAAAAGGTTGAAATCTAAAAATTTTTTTCTCAGTACAACTACAAAAATATGAATTTTGACTAGCACACTAGAGAATGTAGTATGCTACCTTCTTACCAAATCTAAAATAGATACATTGCCAGTATAACAGTCTCATTATATCTAAAATCTAATTGATCCTTTTTTTTTTTTTTTTTTTCCAAAATCATGCCTCTGTGTTACTTCTCCCTGGCTATCCACCAACCCTCTTTTCCTAACTAAAGTAGTGAATAATACATATTATGAAAACATAAAAATGAAAACAGCAAGCACTTAATAAATGAATTCACTTTTCCAGACACTGTTCTAAGTGTTTAATTCTCATCAAAATCCTTTGAGGTCAGGATATTACTATTATCCCCACTTTATAAATGACATTTAAGATGAAATGATATGCTGAAGATAATATGAGTGTTATGTGATAGATATGAGATACAAACCCAGCCAGTCTTACATCACACACAAGCTTCTCTTAACCATTCAACATATGGCCTTTCAAAACAGCAAGTCATCCTTGGAAGATCATTTAGTCTATTGAAAAGGTCAGGTGGGTACTGCCTGTGTTAATTTGAATTAAAATCTACCTCCATCGTTTTCATGTTGTGTGACCCCAGTCAAACTAATCTGTAAACTTCAAGTTCATTACCTATTAACTGTAACTAATTATTCCAGCTTTATGGATGTCTTTAAAAGCTTGATTTAATTATTTCACAATGTAAACATATATCAAATCATCACATTGTACCACATAAATATATAACATATGCCATTATTATCAATTAAAAAAAAAACAAGAATTAAATCACATATTTTTTAAGTACTTGGGGAAAAAGGAATTTGGAATATAACCATTTAATCAATGTTGGTTTTCTTCACATCCTGCAATCCATGTATCTAATTAGTTGCCGAGTTCTGTTGAATACATAGGACATTAAAATGTATTTCATACTTATTCCTTTCAATCATTACATCCTTATTGCAAATAAAATAAAAACATCTTCAATGGCTGTCCACTCTGGACGTTACTGATTCTGTCATTCAGTTTTCCTGTCTGTCTCCTCATGAACTTATTTCATCAACCTTACTTCTTATGGCTCCCCCAGTGCCCTCTATTCCATTTGGGCTAGAATGTGCTTCTGTTATTCACCATCCAAATATGTTTTATAAGTTCCATCTCAATGCCTTGTTTACATTGTGACCTCTGTTTTCTGCATTCTAGAAACAATACTGTACACAGGACATTAGGAAAAAGAAAGAACATTTTCCCCTCCATTGTCTGGTTATACACTCCTTTGTTGGGGAACTTGGAAGTCCTTGCTATGGTCTCAGATTTTAGAACAAAAGCCACTGACAAAGCTAAATCAACTAAGGTGTTAGTTGGGTTTTAAAATCTATTAAACAACTTGGTTCTATTTTTCACATCGGAAATATACAGACACCCTCTTCAGCATAACACTGAAAACTGTCCTGGAAGGGAAGGGAATGGAAAATTAGAATTTCAAACTATATTCGTACCCTACCTCAATCTTTAATTTTAAGGTAATCATAGAGAAAAATAAGGAGGTAGATCATGCAAGCAAATGCAAAAATGCAGCTGTTTTAAAAAATATATTCCACAATTCAAATTTCTACTAATTGAGATTAGCCTTCCTCCCAGTAAAATTAATGAGCATTGCTCCTAGTTTTCTGGGTGATAAATGGTGTGGGAATGGGGGAGCTGATGGCCATGACTTGGCACAGGTAAGATAAAGCAGTAGTAACTGGAAATATTAGATTTCCTCAAATAAACAGCTGGGTCTGCAGAGGTGTGGATTATTTTAGTAGTATTCACAAGTTGTTGAGAATTTTGGAATAAGCTAAATCTTGATCAATTTAATCACATTTTGAATTTTCTTGCAAAAAAAGATATAGACATTCTAACGTAATCTTTTTCAAAGGAAAGTCTTTTTGTAAAACAAAAGACAGCCTTTTTATAAAGCAAAGACATTGTGTAGAATTTTTCATGCACAAGTGTAGGTTTCTGCCTATTGGCACTGCCTCAAGAAAGTTATGTTAGTTCTAGAATCTGTCATGTTTTTCAAAGTCATGTTAAACTGGATCCTTGGCACCTCTTCCTCCATCCCCCAAAATCTGCTTGAACCTGAACAGGTTTCTTCCCATAAGTGAAGAGGCCATAAACAATTAATATATTCATAGTGAAAACATTTTAGTGACCCAGGGTGATGCAAATATTATTGCTTAGGATTTTTTTTCTCTCCCAGTTTTTTCTTCACTGTATTTTGAGGGAGGATAATATTGTCTATAACTTTAGATTTCCAGTAATGACAGAATCTAGTAAAAGCGGAACAGAGTATTTGGTAATTATGTCAACTTCAAAGTCAAAAAGTTATAGCAAATGAGTAAGAAATGAAGGCTCCTATCCAGAACCTACTTTAAAGCTGGAATTAATATTGATGTTTCTCCAAGCACAAGTACTGAGAATATGGATTACAGAAAATGATGTCTGAGATGAAGGTTTTATGTTTGAAGAATATGACTGATACTAACGACCATGTAAATACATTTTTAAAGTCAGTCAGTCAATTTAGAGTAGATGTGGTTGCTGTGAGGCTCTTTGAACTATTCATGTTTGGGAAGTAAAAGAGGATTCAAGTCAGTGAACCTGAGTTCAGCCCCTAATCCTAACGCCTCTTAACTCTAGGACTACTAGACACCTTATGACACTTTTCTTAACCCGCGTTTCTTGTCAGCACAATGAGGATAATAACAGTGCCTGCCTTATAGGTAATGGAGGATGTTTGAATAGTAATATATGTATAAAATATTTTGTAAACTCTAAACCATATTGTTTAGGTTTTTCATTAGTAAAATAGTTTGAGTCTTTTTAGAAATATCACCAAGTGTCAGTAAATGTTACATTTACAGTCTCCTATTTAGAAAAGAATTTATTACTTGCTCCTCTGTTTCTAGTTTGCTCTGTTTAAATTCACCACTTTACCTGCTGCCAGTGTGCCCACTGTTTCTCTCTCCCCCTCCTCTGCCCCCTACTCCTCTTTTTCCTCCTCCTTCTCTTTTTTCTTCTCCTACTTCTCTTCTTCCTTCTCCTCCTTTTTCATTTTCTCCTCCTTCCCCTCTGCTTTTTTTTTTTTTTTTTTTTTTTTTGTGTCGGGTTTTCCTTTTTTCCCCCAGCTGGAGTGCTGTGGCCGGATCTCAGCTCACTGCAAGCTCCGCCTCCCGGGTTTACGCCATTCTCCTGCCTCAGCCTCCAAGTAGCTGGGACTACAGGCGCCCGCCACCTCACCCGGCTAGTTTTTTTGTTTTTTTAGTAGAGACGGGGTTTCACCGTGTTAGCCACGATGATCTCGATCTCCAGACCTCGTGATCCACCCATCTCGGCCTCCCAAAGTGCTGGGATTACAGGCTTGAGCCACCGCGCCCGGCCCCCCTCTGCTTCTAATATTGTAAATATTGTAAGTCTAGTTAAGGAGGATTATATAATGGACACTTGTTTTCCTCCTCTTAATTTATCAGATCTTAATCTTTTACTGTATTTTCTTCAGAATTTTAAAAATTGAAAACATTTCAGTTGAAGCTGCCTATATCTCATTCTCTCTCTACTTAGAGGTAACTGCCATCGTGTCCTGGCAGAAAGGAGGCTAAAAATTCCATCACTGTCACTTACTATCTGTATAATAAGACAAATTACTTAGTCTATCTGTGCTTCAGTTTTCTTATCTATAAACTTGGAGGTATAATGATGAATATCTTATAAACTTGCTATGGTGACTAAATGATAGAATTAAATATCTGTGAATTACTCACAATAGTGCATGACACTTATAAGACTCAAAAATGTTATAATTACTGGTAGCTGATATAGTAGATGCATCATGAATTTTGGTGTTTTATCATTCTCACATATATTTTTGTAACTCATATTTGTGTATCCTACATAGTGAAAATATGCATTTTTTAAAAACTGTATAATTGGCATCACATACAGGTATCATTTTACAATGTAATTGTTTTGTTCAACATTAGGTTTTTGAGATTTATTTATGTTGTTAATTATATTTTTAGCTTATTTTTACTGCTTTATAGTGCTTAAAGACGTTATATAAACGTACCACAAGTTATCTATTGCCCTGTAAATGGATATATGAGTTGTTTCTAATGTTTTGGTTGATGCAAATAAGGTTACAATAAAGAGCATTAGTTGTGAAGCCTTTATTACATGCACTGAAGTTTTCCTACAGACTATACTTGCAAGTGGAAATGCTGGGTAAGAGAATATACAAACTTTTATCTTCACTGCTATGGCCAAATTGTCCTCAATGGTGGTTATAGTAACATTCACTGTTTCCAATAACATGTGAGAATTTCTGTTTTTCCATGCACAAGAGGAAGTGTTAAATATTTAAAATTTTATCTGTTAGAATAGGTATTAAATGGATTTCACTGCAAACTTAATGTGCATTTACTAAATTACAAGTGAAGCTAGGAGTCTTTTAAAATGCTGATTGGCCATTTTGGTTTCCTTTTCTATGAATTACCCATTCAAATCCCTTGTCCAGTTGACTCCTGGGTTGTCCTTGGATTTTCAAGAGTTCTTTATAATTCTGGGTACTGGTACCTTTTCAGGTCGATATATTTCAACTTTTCAGGTAGATCTATTTCAAATCTCTCAGAGATTCTGCCTTGTCCTTTATTTTTAGTGTTTTTGTTTGAACAGAGTTTGACATTCTTTTCCCTTTTCATGTCCTACTTTTTAAAATGTACCCTTCTCTAAGATCTTAAATGTGTTATTTTATCTATTCTTTGGACATTTTCAAGTTTTGTTTTTGGTCCCAGATCTTCAATCTACCTGAAATTAATTTTTGCTAAAGATACTAATGGAAACTAATTCTCTTCTTCTTTCTACTTGATTTACCAACTGTTCAAATGCCATCTACTTCAAAATTGTGACTTTCTTCCTATTATAAAACATAATTATCATAATGATAATGCTGTGGGATATATATACATATATATATGAGATATGCATTTTATGATGTGTATTTTTTCATTTCTTCTTAAAAAAAAAAAACAGGACATATGTGCAGGTTTGTGACATAGGTATACATGTGCCATGGTGGTTTGCTGTACCTATTGACCCTCCTCTAGGTTCCTCCCCTCACTCCTCACCCCTCAACAGGCCCTGGTGTGTGTCGTTCCACTCCCTGTGTCCATGTGTTCTCATTGTTCAGCTCCTACTTATGAGTGAGAACATGCAGTGTTTGGTTCTCTGTTAGTGTGTTAGTTTGCTGAGGAGGACAGTTTCATCCATGTCCCTGCAAAGGACATGATCTCATTTCTTTTTATGGCAGCATAGTATTCCATGGTATACATGTACCACGTTTTCGTTATCCAGTCTATCATTGATAGACCTTTGAGTTGGTTCCATGTCTTTGCTATTGTAAATAGTGCTACAATAAACATATGTGTGCATCTGTCTTTAGAGTAGAATGATTTATATTACTTTGGGTATATACCCAGTAATGGGATTGCTGGGTCAAATGGTATTTCTGATTCTAGATCCTTGAGAAATCACCATACTGTCTTCCACAATGGGTGAACTAATTTACATTCCCATCAACAGTGTGAAAGTGTTCCTATTTCTCCACAGCCTTACCAGCATCTATTGTTTCCTGGCTTTTTAATAATAGCCATTCTAACTGGTGTGAGATGGTATCTCATTGTGGTTTTAATTCGCATTTCTCTGATAATCAGACATGTTGAGCTTCTTTTCATATGTTTGTTGGCCACGTAAATGTCTTCTTTTGAGAAGTGTCTGTTCTTATCCTTTGCCCACTTTTTGATGGGGTTGGTTTTTTCTTGTAAATTTGTAAAATTTCTTTTAAATCTGGATATTAGACCTTTGTCAGATGGGTAGATTGCAAAAGTTTTCTCCCATTCTGTGGATTGCCTATTCACTTGATGATAGTTTCTTTTGCAGTGCAGAAACTCTTTAGTTTAATTAGATCTGATTTGTCAATTTTGGCTTTTGTTGCAATTGCTTTTTCGTGTTTCTGTCATGAAATCTTTACTTATGCCTTTGTCCTGAATGGTATTGCCTAGGTTTTCTTCTAGGGTTTGTATGGTTTTGGGTTTTACATTCAAATCTTTAATCCATCTTGAGTTAATTTCATATAAGGTATTAGGAAGGGGTCCAATTTTATTTTTCTGCATATGGCTAGCCAGTTTTCCCAGCATCATTTACTGAGTAGGAGATTCTTTCCCCATTGCTTGTCTTTGTTAAGTTTGTTAAAGATCCAATGGTTGTAGATGTGTGCTGTTATTTCTGAAGTCTCCGTTCTGCTCCATTGGTCTATATGTCTGTTTTGGTACTAGTACCATGCTGTTTTGGTTACTATAGCCTTGTAACATACTTTGAAGTCAGGTAGTGTGATGCCTCCAGCTTTGTTCTTTTTGTTTGGGATTGTCTTGGCTATAGGGGTCTTCTTTGATTCCATATAAAATTTAATGTAGTTTTTTCTAATTCTGTGAAGAATGTCAATGGTAGTTTGATGGGAATAGCATTGAATCTATAAATTACTATGGACAGTATGGCCATTTTCACGATATTGATTCTTCTTATCTATGAGGATGGAATGTTTTTCCATTTGTTTGTGTCCTCTCTTATTTCCTTGAGCAGTGGTTTGTAGTTCTCCCTGACAAGGTCCTTCACATCCCTTGTTAGCTGTATTCCTAGGTATTTTATTATCTTTGTAGCAACTGTGAATGGGAGTTCATTCATGATTTGGCTCTCTGCTTGCTTGTTGTTGGTGTAAAGGAATGCTTGTGATTTTTGAACGTTGACTTTGTATCCTGAGACTTTGCTGTAATTGCTTATCAGTTTAAGGAGTTTTGGGGCTGAGATGATGAGGTTTTATAAATGCAAAATCATGTCATCTGCAAACAGAGAGACAATTTGACTTCCTCTCCTCCTATTTGAATACCTTTTATTTCTTTCTCTTGCCTGATTGCCCTGGTCAGAACTTCCAATACTATGTTGAATAGGAGTTGTGAGAGATGGCATCCTTATCTTGTACTGGTTTTCGAAGGGAATGCTTCCTGCTTTTTGTCCACTCCATCTGATATTGGTTGTGGGTTTGTCATAAATAGCTCTTATTATTTTGAGATATGTTGCATCAATACCTAGTTTATTGAGAGTTTTTAACATGAAGGGATTTTGAATTTTATCAAAAACCTTTTCTGCATCTATTGGGACAATCGTGGTTTTTGTTTTTGGTTCTGTTTATGTGATGGATTACTTTTATTGATTTGCATATGTTGAACCAGCATTTCATCCCAGGGATGAAGCCAACTTGATTGTGGTAGGTAAGTTTTTTTTATGTGCTGCTGGATTCAGTTTGTCAATATTTTATTGAGGATTTTTGCATTGATGTTCATTAATCTAAAATTTGGCCTAAAATATTTTTTGTTGTTGTTGTGTCTCTGGCAAGTTTTGATATTAGGATGATGCTGGCTTCATAAAATGAGTTAGGGAGGAGTCAATTCTTTTCAATTATTTGGAATAGGTTCAGAAGGAATGGTACTAGCTCCTCTTTGTATTTCCAGTGGAATTCAGCTGTGAATCCATCTGGTCCTGGGCTTTCCTTTTTTTTTTTTTTTTTTTTTTTTTTTTTTGGTTGGTAGGCTGTTAATTACTGCCTCAATTTCAGTACTTGTTACTGGTCTATTCAGGGATTCCACTTCTTCCTGGTTTAGACTTGGGAGTGCGTATGTGTCCAGGAATTTATCCATTTCTTTTAGATTTTCTTGATTATTTGCATAGAGGTGTTTATGCTATTCTGTAATGGTAGTTTGTATTTCAGTTGCATAGGTAGTTATATCCCCTTTATCATTTTTTATTGTGTCTATTTGATTCATCTCTCTTCTTTATTAGCCTAGCTAGTGGTCTATTTTGTTAATTTATTCAAAAACCCAGCTCCTATATTCACTGACTCTTTGGAGGGTTTTTCATGTCTCTATCTCCTTCAATTGTTCTCTAAACTTAGTTATTTCTTGTCTTCTGTTGGCTTTTGGATTAGTTTACTCTTGTCTCTCTAGCTCTTTCAATTGTGATGTTAGGGTATTGATTAAAGATCTTTATAGCTTTCTGATGTGGGCATTTAGTGCTATAAATTTCCCTCTTAACACTACTTTAGCTGTGTCCAAGAGATTCTGGTATGTTGTCTTTTTGTTCTCATTGGTTTCAAAGAACTCCTTTATTTCTGCTTTAATTTTGTTATTTAAACAGTAGTCATTCAGGAGCAAGTTTTTTAATTTCTATGTAATTGTGTGGTTTTGAGTGAGTTTCTTAATCTTGAGTTCTAATTTGGTTTCACTGTGGTCCAAGAGTCTGTTTGTTACAATTTCTGTTCTTTTTGCATTTGCTGAGGAGTGTTTTACTTCGATTATGTGGTCAATGTTTGCAAAGCAAAACTGTTGAGGAGCACCTCCTACCACCATGTAGTTCAAACCCAAACAATAACATGTATCATGAGCTCACTGAGCACTTACGGATTGCATCATTTATTGACATACATTTGTATGAGTGTTCTATACTTTACAAATTTTTATTTAGCAATAATTTATGCTCATTCATTTATTCAATTCCCAACACATTGATTTCAGTTCAGGGTCTTGGGTAGTCAGAGCCTAACCCAGCAACACAGGGTACAAAGCAGGTACCCATCCTGGATGGGACATTTTATTCCAGGGCACACTCTTTCACACATCCACACTCACTCAGACTGAAACAATTTAGACATTCAATTTGCCTAACCTGCACAGCTCTGGGATATGAGAGGAAATCAGCCAGAATACCAGGAGAAAATCCACACAGACATGGGAAGAACATGCAAACTCCACATAGACAATGATATTAGCTGGGAATCAATTTTTTTTCTCAACATTATAAGGAAACAATGTTATTCAAGGGCCTGATGTATATGTATGCATACATATGTATATATACTATACATACATATGCATATATGTACATGCATATGCATGTATATAAATATATATCTAAAACTTAACTATATCTTAATCTGTCATCATTGATACTTATGCCTTACACTTCAGCTGAAAAGAACAATCTGTAGGTCTTGAGCTTGTCTTGATGTTTTACAACTCCAAACTTATCTGCCTGCCACTCCCCAGCCTGGAGCACTGTAAGGTATACTTGGCATATTCCTGTCAATTTTTTGAGACTTGGTTCAAGTGTACCATCCTCTGTGAAACCCACTCAGCCAACCTTAATGATTTCCCCATTTTATTTAGGATACTATCACTGCAATTTTTTTTTTTTTTGAACCTGTCACTCAAGTATACACATACCCCACTCAGTGCCAAGGATTGTCTTGAGGCAGAACTGCCTGGAACTCGTGTATGTGCCTCCAGGAAAGTCTGCGTGTAACTATTTATTTGTCAATCTTCCCACTAAAATGGGAGCAGTTTTATTCCTAAACCCTGGGACTCAGCACAGTGCTTGATATCCAATAAGTACTCATTAATATTTGTTGCCGGGCGCGGTGGCTCAAGCCTGTAATCCCAGCACTTTGGGAGGCTGAGATGGGCGGATCACGAGGTCAGGAGATCGAGACCATCCTGGCTAACACGGTGAAACCCCGTCTCTACTAAAAAATATAAAAAACTAGCCGGGTGAGGTGGCGGGCGCCTGTAGTCCCAGCACTCGGGAGGCTGAGGCAGGAGAATGGCGTAAACCCGGGAGGTGAAGCTTGCAGTGAGCTGAGATCCAGCCACTGCACTCCAGCCCGGGCGACAGAGCGAGACTCTGCCTCAAAAATAATAATAATAATAATAATAATAATAATAATAATAATAATAATATTTGTTGAATGAATGAATAAATGCATTTTAAAAAGCTGCACATTAAAAATGTTAAATATCTTAGGATATTATTTCCTTAGCTAGCCACATTACAGGAGAACAGAAACTCCAAATTTGATCTTAAAACTCTGTAAGATTTACAAGTTGGACTAGATTTTCCTGAGAAACTGCATGAGATACAAATTGGAACCTAAGTGCTGAGATAATTTTTTCTGGCTACTTTGCGAAATACCAGGTAAGGCATGTTAATGATTAATTAAGTCTTTCACAGTCAAACAGTAGTGAAACTTTGCAACATGGAGGGAATTCCTAATAAATCTGGCACATAGTTTTAATTTTCACAGCCAAAGTTTATGAGCACTGTCAAAAGAGTTTCTAGCATTAATGGACTTGCCGAAAAGTTTCTAGCTTGCCATTTGATACAATGAATTTGTATTTTTGTGTGGTTGTTTTGTTTGGTTTTGTTTTAATTTTAAGTAGGACATAATTTTTGAGCAGAGCATAACAAGGACAGAAAGCTAGAAATCCAAGGAAAGATGATCTGGTGACTCCATATGGAAGATTATTAGAGTTCATACAACACTTAAGTAATTTCTCATCTCTGATCTTCAACTTCCTTTACACATGAAACAAAGAACCTGGATTTGTCTCTCACATTCTCTATTTTAAACTGCTCTAGAATTTTCAGTTGAAGAGAACTTCACTGAGTGAGTTTCTTGACCCCATAATGTTCAAACATAATTTTGACAGACTAGGTCAAGATATTCAACTGTGAATTCAAGCATCTGGGGAAAAGATGAGATTAAATGATTATTAAAGTTTCTTCTCTCCTTCAAAAGGGGAATGGAGAGGTAGGGGAATGGGAACAAAATGACAACAACTACTTTATCATGCTGGTCAGAGTAGCCCTTGGGCATATCAACAGAACTGAGATTAGTTATTTAGGGCTTTAGACTACAATGAAAGTGTAATGTGATGATGATATTCAATTACTTAGTTTCATAAAGATCAAGAGCTCCTGGATAAGAAGAAAAGTCTTTTAGATAAGAGGAGACTTGATCTCATGAACATAAAAGAGACATCATTTACTTTAAATTAGATTTAGAGGCCTGGGCCAAAAAGGCAAATTAAGTACAGAGAACTAAGTAGAACAGAGATGCTGTGGAGAAAAAAAGAACCAAGTGTATATCAAAGAAATGAGTGACTTTTAATGCACTGTAGTCTAGGCATTATTTACCTTCATTGAGATGAAGGGGAAAATGTTGATGGAAAAAAAAAATTTCATCACTGTAACTGAATTTAGGTTGAAAGAAGCTCATACCTTAATACTTAGGTGAGTCTGTTGGAACACACAGAAAAAGCTATTGTCTTAGGTAGGATCCCTTAGAAAAAGCACTTAGGTTAGAATTCTTGTTCAAAGGAATTATTGAGGGAGTGCCCAAGAGGAGCAGGGAAGCAGAAAGCGTCAGGGGCAAAAAGAGCTAATCAAGCATGTGGTAACAGCTGGAGACCAGCTTCCATTTGATCTCTTGGTGAAAGACTGGAAGACAAATTGTGCCCCAGAGTGTGTCCCACCTTAAAGGAAGAGGAATGGTCTTTCACCAGTGCCAGTCAGTTATTGAGCAAGATCTGGAAAGTGATGGGTTCAGGACATGCTACCCCCCAATACAGCACTTTGGCATTTGAGAAAATGGCAGAAGAAGAAGGTCACTCTCTGACCTTCTCTTGCCCCTATCCCTTGAATCAGGCCTTAAGACCTGGAAAAGACTTTTCTGAGTTTCCTCTGAAGCAGGTCATAAGACCCTCACTCGAGAGGCACCCTCCCTTGACCTGGAGAAAAGGAGTATCTTTATCTCTGAAGACACAAGGACACATAGAAGAATGCCCTCAGTTTACTATAGTTAGATCATACACTTTTTTGTCCAATAATACTTCCCATAACTATCTACATCTTCATCAAACTTATACACAGGTTTCTGTTACTTTGGGTCTTCTTTTCTGAAGACTCCTGTGTCACATAAACTTATTAAATGATTTTGAATCCTTTTCTCTTGTTAATCTGCCTTTTGTTATAGGAGCTTCAATCATGAACCAAAGGATCTGTGAGAAAAAAGAAATCCTTTCTCCCCTACAGGGAAGATGCAGAGTATACCATGGAGGCAGATCCCCAGTTGACAAAAGTAATTCTCCAGAGAAGTGGGGAGGTAAAAATTGTCATCAGTCAGCACTTACAACAGTCAGGGCTTGCGTTTACCAGCTGGTAAAGGGCATTTTGCTGAGGCCCCAACAGCATCCACTTCTCTTACAAGTCTTTCCCAAGGAATCACTATCTTTTCAGTGTTTCTGTCCTGCCCTATATATAATTCTGCCTTCTTGTTCTCACAAACATTTGTATCTGTTTAGTTATGTCCCTGCCATCAACTATGAGCCTTACATGAGGAAATTTGCTTTTTCAACTTCAAATCCCAGAATTTAACACAAGTGCTATTTTTTTGGAAAATAAAATTATTCTCTTTCTGATTTATTATTTTAGAAATCCTGCATTTCTAGAATGCTGTTCCTTTCTACCTCAAATTTTAAGCCATTAAAAATGTGTATCCTGTAACCTCTCTGACCTTGAGTAGATATTTATAATCATGTTTCTCATTTTATTTTTTCAACTCTTGGCCACAGTTCATTGTGTTAAAAAGATAATAACTGTACCCCATTGCAAATCATTAAGAAAAATACACAAGCAATATTTTTTTTACACCCCATCTGTCATTGAGCACTTGGTAAACTAGCAGGACTCAGTAGGACTGTCACAGACTCTGGGTTTCCATGTGCTCTAATGTCACTCCAAACTCCTTGGCCTACTCACAAACCATATGGAATTTATGCCACATTCTTCTGATATTACCAGAATGTGTAATTGAGATATTTGCCCTGCTGCCAATACTCTAATATGAACTCATTCTGAAGTCAGGCAGGAGCTGGATTTTTTCTGTCTAGTGCCTCATAAACCACTCATATCAAAACTGAACCAACTAATTAGGGTTGTAATTTATGTATAGCCAACTAAAGAGTTTTTAATGGCTCATAACATATTTGCCAGCTCTAAGAACAATTCAGTGGGAACCAGATGGCTCAAAATACGCGCCTTTTGTTGGCTCAATCTACCTGATTTCTGCAGCTCACAGTCAAGATTAGTTCCTCTTTGTCTTATAATTTTAAGATTATAATGTTATTTTTCTATCATTTTTCAACATGACAACATGAACTACAAAGTAGAAGTCAAATAGACAATGTGATTCTTCTTGTCAATCTGTTACTACAGATACTTTTTTGAAAGAAAAATAATCAAATTCTCTTTCTGATTATTTGTTTCAGATTTGGTAATTTAGTTAAAAAATTTCAACCATCTGATAAAAATAACCGGAGAATATGAATATCAAACATATAGAAAAAGAAACATAAATAACTGATAAGTATATAAAAATAGATAACTAGTCATTTCAGTAGTCAGAGTTGATAGTCAATTCGAAGATAATTTATTTTCATGAAAACAGAAGTATGCACTATATGCTATTGTACAATATTTTTCTAGGTTACTGAATAGTCTACCACAAAAAAAGGTAATTTTGTCTTCCATGAATTAACAATATCATACTTATTGGCAGCGTATGGTTCATGTTCATTAAAATGAAATATTTGATACAGGAATGTCTGTCATTGTTATTAGTAATAGCTATCATTTGTTGAACCTCTCCTATGTGACAAACACTGTACTTTGTGCTTCTACAAACATTATGTTATATAATTTTTATAAACATTTTATTGTTTTACATATAAGAAAATTGGGGCTCAATGATTCTGAGATTTTTCATGAAGGACATAATTTAAAATGGTAGAGCTCAGAATTAAACTCAGATCTGTGTGCTTCCAAAGCTTCTACGCTTTCTACGGGTTAAGACGAAGCTCCCTCCCTAATTTAAATGATGAGATTGCTATGTGTTAAGTCCATCTAGCTGAGCCTCTTTGTCATCATGACCCTCATTCTCCACATTATGACACAAAGATATATAGGGACATCTGGCTTTAGTGGCTATTTTAGTTACTTGGCAGTAAACAAATGGATTTACAGTCTCAGAGGAGAAAAGGTAAAACAAATGCTAAGTATTGTGGTTACCATTTTTCTGAGAAAAACACAAAAATAAAACCTCTCAACATAGTGTCCTCTCACCAATGTTTCTCAACTCCTAATCTTATTCTCTTTATAAGTGAGTTCTGACTTTTCCAGGCTTACATTCTATCTTGGGCTTTCACTATTATCTCCACTCTACTGAGAAATGCCATGCTCTATCTCCTTAAATTTTCTCTTTCCTAGGCCATCTTATCCCCATTATCATTTTACATGCCATTTACACGTTTATGGTCCCCACATGTATATTTCCACAGTCAAATTGTCATCTTAGCTATAGACTCACACATGTGAATTCTTTATTTCCCAGTACCCAGATCTGCTTTTTCTCTGACCTTCCTATCTTGGTCTACTACATACTTGGTCATGCTCACAATGTAAGATTCACCGATGTCCTCTTCTTCTTCGTCACTCTTTACCTCTGCTTATTCACGAAATCTAACAGAGGCTAACTTCTAAAAAGTTTGAACCCCAATCATCTCTCTCCTTCTCTGCTGTCATTGCCCTTTTGAGAATTTTTTTTTTTCTCAAGCAGTTAAAAAGATCTTTTAACTCTGATGGTAGTTTCTTTTGCTGTGCAGAAGCTCTTTAGTTTAAT
>NC_045449.1:39581439-39614564 GCF_002776525.5 Piliocolobus tephrosceles | reverse complement strand
AACAAACCTGCACGTTATGCACATGTACCCTAGAACTTAAAGTATAATAAAAAAAAAAAAAGATCTTTTAAAATGCAAATCTTTTTATATCTCACTCTCTGCTTAAAACTATTCTGTGGCTTTCAGTCTTGTATACTATTGGTAGAAATGTAAATTGGTACACCCAATATGGAAAACAATATTAAAACATTAAAATTACAATTAAAAATATAATTAACATTAAAATTTTAAATACAATTAAAATTTAAAAATTAAAACTACAATTACCATATTATCCAGCAATCCCACTTTTAAAGGAAACAAAATCAGTATCTTCAAGACATATGTGTACCTCCATGTTCACTGTAGCATTATTCACAAAAGCCAAGATAAGGAAATAATCTGTCTGTTGGTAGGTGAATGGAGTCTGTGGTACACACACACACACACACACACACACACATATATTAAAAAGAAGAAAATTCTACCATTTGTGAAAACATAAATGAACAAGGAGGACATTATGCTAAGTGAAATAAGCCAGACATAAAAAGACAAATGCTGCTTGATCTCCCTTATTTGTGGAAATTAAAATAGTCAAACTAATAGAAGCAGAGAGCAGAATGATGGTTTCCAGGGGCTAGCGGCTGAGAGAAATAGGGAGATGCTGGTCAAAGGGTACAAAGTTCTAGTTATGAGATGGACAGGTTCTAATGTACAGCATGGGTGATGATGGATGTGTTGATGTACTGTGATAATTGTTACACAATGTATACATATATCAAATCAGCACATTGTACAACATAGAGAGGTTTTTCCCTAACTTATGTATCTATTTCTTTAATTTAAAAATATTTAATTGGCAGATAAAGAAAAAATGATAAATTGTTCTATGGTTTTGTATAAAATAACATGGCTCCCTGGTTCCTGCTAACTCCTCTAGCTTTGTCTCAAACAGTTTAACTTCCTTTATTTTATGCAGTTACACTGGACTTTTCTGCATATCTGGAATAAGAGAAGCTCTTTCCTGCCTCAGAGAATATGCAAGAAATGTTCTCTTCTTTTTTTTTTTAGCTTCTTGTCCATTATTCCTTCGAGCTTCAGTAAAAATTTTCAAGGGAGTCTTTATAGACCAAATTTGATCTTTGTGAGCACGTGTCTCAGATGGCACTCATCAATTCTGTAACAGTTCATTTTGTGTCTTTCTCTTTAAGCTTCATGAAGGTTTGGATTAATCCTGTCTTGGACATCTTTATTCCCCCAGAACCTCTCATACTTTCTGGGATGTAACGGGTGCTCCATACATAGTTATCAACAAGAGATTGAGATGAAGATAACTAAGATAATTGGTACACACATTTATTTACTCTGTGTTTTATTATTTCTAATTTTAAAATTGATGAAAGGAGTATTTACTCCAACAGACACAGAATGTATTTATGTTGGCCGGGCGTGGTGGCTCAAGCCTGTAATCCCAACACTTTGGGAGGCCGAGACGGGTGGATCACGAGGTCAGGAGATCGAGACCATCCTGGCTAACACGGTGAAACCTTGTCTCTACTAAAAATACAAAAAAAAAAACTAGCCGGGCGAGATGGCGGGCGCCTGTAGTCCCAGCTACTTGGGAGGCTGAGGCAGGAGAATGGCATAAACCCGGGAGGCAGAGCTTTCAGTGAGCTGAGATCCGGCCACTGCACTCCAGCCCAGGCGACAGAGCAACACTCCGTCTCAAAAAAAAAAAAAAAAAAAAAAAAAACTTATTTATGTTATAAAAATAATCTCTACTCTAAATTAGAAAATTATTGCAGATGTCAGAAGCACTGTGATTACAAGTTATTTTTTTCTTGAATCCTTTTCTATGAAACAATCTGATAGATTGCTGGAATGTTACCAGGTAATTCTGTCATGTTGGCTAATAATTTCTGATAATTTCAAACATGGACATGTTCTGGTTGACATGTTCTGGGTCTTATAAGTGATCACAACAGTTGAACCTTGGCAGCTACATAAAATGAATCAAAGATATATTCAAATAAACACTGTAGTGACAAATAGCTTTTTCAAAGAGATAGAGTTAACACTTTAAGCTATTATAATGAGTATAGAAATTCAATAATATTTCCACACAATTTTTTCTAAAAGTAAAAAAGAAGTTAACAAATTTAAATGATGTATAAAAGCAGAAAACTCTGCTGAAGAAAAAAAATCCTTATTAAGTGAAGGAGGTGCACAGAAATGTGAGATGAGCTTATTTATAAAAATGTCAAAAATAACTTTCAACACATGCTTAAAAAAACCCTCATTTCTTTGCAACTACTTGGGCTGGTTTTCTACTGTGGTTTGACACTTTCCACTGAAGCTTTCTCTATGTTGAATATAAAGAGATTGAAGTAGAATTAAATACTTTTTAAAGTATTCTTTAAAATATATAAGTAGTATATGAAGTTGTTGTTACTGGCTTTGTCTGTGGACTCAATTTAAAGGCTTAATACTCTTCAATAATTTCTAAGCTTCCAATAATTCTAAAAAAGTGAATGGAGAATATCCATACAAAACAGCATTGCCAAACCCCAGTGCTCATCTCAGCTAGAAACTGCATGCAAAGTCATCAAATAATAAAAAATAAGCTTATTTTTAAAGTATAAGCAGTTTAATATTTGTTAGGTTTGGGAACTCTAAGATACTATGCTTTCATCCTCACCTAGTCAAAAAATCTTTTACTGATTATAGCTGTTGCTTGCAAAGGGTGATTCTTCCAAGTACTACAATTGTACAGATGTGCCTCAGCAGTTGGTACAGGCAACAAGGGAGAAGTGAAGTTACCCACCTTCATAGGGATAATTGGACATACAAATATGATGTCTAGAGAAAAGTTATGAGTTGGATATATAATTTGGTGAGTTATGCCCAAGTAGATGATATTTGAAAGCCAAGAAATCCATGAAATTGCCAAGTGATGAGTGTGGATAGAAAAACAAAAAAAGAGAGAGACAGAGAAAGAAGAGATCCAAGGATTATAGTCCCAGGTACTATGATACTTAGAGGCTAAGGAAATTAAGTAAAATCAGTAAGGGAAACTAGAAAGGAATGGTCAGAGGGCCTACATAAGTGGAGGATTTAGGTTTTGTTAGGAACATGGGACATTCATCTACAGAACCAGAAGAAAAGGCAGAGGATGTGCTGTAGATAAGTGAATCAAGGTGGTGGTAGAATTAAGGAATTTCTTTTCTGACTGCTTCTATTTTCTTGTTGAACTATGAAACAAGGTCATTAGCTGAGAGTGAGAATGTAGGGAAATGTTTTGGAGTATTTGAGGCAAAAAGATAAAGAATGAAACATTCATCTAGGAAAGTGGGAGACTGAATTAACCGAGGAAATGTCCTGACTTCTAGGCAGCTTTAAGGGACCATATGAGATCTGTAATCACGAATTTCAAAGAAGACCAATGAGAGTGGTTGTGTCCTTTCTCTAGCTAGGTTCAATCGGACCTGTGCAGGGGCAGAATAGATGGAGAGTTGGAGTTAATCAGACTTCGCAAGAGAGTATCATAAAGAGAGAGAATGTATGCAAAGGATTGATTACAATGTTTGAGTAAGAAGATGCAGTATCATGGGAGGTTAAGGGACACTGAAAAAACATATAACGAATGAATTCTAAGTACAAGTGAGATTCTGAAAAGGCGTTAGAGATGGGGTACTAAAAGGAGTAAACTAGAAAGATAGTGGGTGATATTTGAAGACTGGGATGTTTAAATTGAGACAAAGAAGGGATCACTATCATTGGTACTGCCCAGGCTAGCAAATGACCATAACAAAGAATGATTCATGTATGGTGTAAAGGAAGATTATCGAGAAGAGGAAGTGTATGAACTAAGAAGTGAGGATCAAGAAATGTTGTGTTGTGGGCATGAAAAGGATCAGAACATGATTGCGGGAGTTGGTGGGATAGCATGAAAGATAAGCTCAATGGCAAAGAGAAGATGCAGAAACAGAGACTAGCTACATGGATATTAAAATGGCCAAGATCATAACAGGAATATGGAGGACAGAGAGTTAAGAATTTCAAAGATGGAGTGGAAGTGACTCAAAAATCAGTTTGAGACGTTAAAGTTGGGTATTTTTAGAGAGAGGAGAGTTGTGGAAGCAGTAATAAGGAATATGAAAAACACTTATTCCATCCCAGTTTGGGAGTATGAGGATAAAGGAGGAGAAAAGCATTAGCGAGTGCTTCAGGAAAACATTGTTCTGAGAAAGGCAGATGATGTTTGAGTAAAGAGGTAAGGGAAACACTTATAAGCTACGGTAAGATTAAACAGACAGATCAACATCACAGAATATGTGATCCCAAATGGGCCCTGGAACTTAAGGGAATTGAGTGGGGTATGTGTGGGAGAAAGGTGGATATTTCAAAATATGAGAGGGCTAGTTATTTGAAAAAATAAAATTCTGGGGGTCCGACTCAGAAACGGCGGCCTCCATGTTCTATGGTCGGCTCGTGTCCGTCTCTACCCTTGAGAACCACCGGCCTCGGATGGCCCTGCGGGCCGCTGCTCAGCTGTCCTGGGTGGGAACGTCGGAGGACCAGCGGCGCTTGCTGACTTGCCTTTTCTGGGGGAAGGTTCTGGGAAGTTCTGGATTAATAACCATGGACTCCAAGCACAGCAGCAACAGCAAAAGAATCTCTCACTACATGAATACATGGGTATGGAATTATTGCAAGAAGATGGTGTCTCCGTTCCCAAAGGATATGTGGCAAAATCACCAGATGAAGCTTACGCAGTTGCCAAAAAAATTAAGTTCAAAAGATGTTGTGATAAAGGCCCAAGTTTTATCTGGTGTTAGAGGGAAAGGAACATTTGAATGTGGCCTCAAAGGATGAGTGAAGGTAGTTTTCTCTCCAGAAGAAGCAAAAGCTATTTCTTCACAAGTGATTGGGGAAAAATCGTTTACCAAGCAAATGGGAGAGAAGGGCAGAATATGCAACCAAGTATTGGTCTGTGAGCGAAAATATCCCAGGAGATACTACTACTTTGCAATAACAATGGAAAGGTCATTTCAAGGTCCTATATTAACGGGAAGTTCACATGGTGGTGTCAACATTGAAGATGTTGCTGCCGAGACTCCTGAAGCAATAATTAAAGAACTATTGATACTGAAGAAGGCATCAAAAAGGAACAAGCTCTTCAGCTTGCACAGAAGACAGGATTTCCACCTAATACTGTGGAATCACAGCATAAAACATGGTCTAGCTTTACAGACTTTTTCTGAAATACGACGCAACCATGATAGAAATAAATCCAGTGGTGGAAGATTCAGACGGAGTTGTATTGTGTATGGATGCAAAGATCAATTTTGACTCTAATTCAGCCTATCACCAAAAGAAAATCTTTGATATACAGGACTGGACCCAGGAAGATGAAAGGGACCAAGATGCTGCTAAGGCAAATCTCAACTGCATTGGCCTCGATGGAAATATAGGCTGCCTAGTAAATGGTGCTGGTTTGGCTGTGGCCATAATGGATATAATAAAACTTCATGGAGAGACTCCAGCCAACTTCCTTGATGTTGGTGGTGACGCTACAGTCTATCGAGTAACAGAAGCATTTAAGCTTATCACCTCAGATAAAAAGGTACTGGCTATTCTGGTCAACAATTTTGGAGGAATCATGCACTGTGATGTTATTGCACAGGGTATAGTCATGGCAGTAAAAGATTTGGAAATTAAAATACCTGTTGTGGTACGGTTACAAGGTACACAAGTCGATGATGCTAAGGCACTGATAGCCAACAGTGGACTTAAAATACTTGCTTGAGATGACTTGGATGAAGCTGCTAGAATGGCTGTAAAGCTCTCTGAAATGGTGACCTCAGCGAAGCAAGCACATGTGGATGTGAAATTTCAGTTGCCGATATGATCTGAAAACCCAGTGGATGGCTGAAGGTGTTGAATGTGCTATAATCATTAAGAATACTGTGTTCTGTGTTACTGTTCTTTTTCTTTTTAGTGTGTGGAGATTGTAGTTGCCATCTCGGCACACAAACATTTAAAAGGACTTGGTCTACATTTAATTGTACCATTCAGAATGGACTGTTTGCACGAAGCATGTATAACGCAGGTATCTTCTTTATTTTGTCACAGTCTTTTTTGCTTTTCCTACAAAACATAACTTGCAATTTGCCAGTTTATTATTGTTGGATACAAAGTTCTTCATTGATAAGAGTCCTATAAATAAGATAAATATGAAGATAAAGCTTTATTCTTTAGTGTTAAAATACAGTATAGCTAATAACTAGCCTTATTAGTAGACCAGATTAAAACAATGTTTTATGTAAAAAGTGTTTATCTTCAGCACCAAATACATAATAAATGTATCAATCACTATTTATAAATAGAGCTTTCAAACACTCCTCAGAATATTCTTCTAAGTATTTTGATGAAGTAACTTTGTAATTATTTGAACATTGTTTTAATCATTAGGAAACACTGATAACTGCAAGTCTTCAGATTCTGTCATATTAAGAAACACCTGTAGGTTTGTTTCAAATAAAGGCATATTTACCAAGGACTTGTAGACAAAATTAAGAATGTCAATTTAAGTTAATAAAAATCTCCCAATGTGATTTGGAAAAAATAAAATAAAAAAATAAAATTCTGTGTCTTAATTTTTTCTGACTCCCTCATGAATCAGTCATTTCAATGTAAAAATAATTTTAAAGTCCTAGAAGATATTTTTAAAGTAATGTAAAAATGTTCAAGAATGAAGTATTTCTGTTTTATTTGGCTGGGTGTGGTGGCTCACACCTGTCATCTCAACACTTTGGGAGACCAAGGTGAAAGGAGGATAGCTTGAGCCCTAGAGTTCGAGACCAGACTTGGCAACACAGGGAGACCTCGACTTTAAACACACACACACACACAAAATTAAATAAAGTCTTTTTAAGCATGCAAGGAAATACTCAAACATTAAAGAGAAAACTGACTTTTTATGCTATAAAAGTAGAAAATTCATCCAGGCACAGTGGCTCACTCCTGTAATCTCAGCACTTTGGGAGGCCAAGGCAGGTGTATTACATGAGGTCAGGAGTTCAAGACCAGCCTGACCAAAATGGTGAAACTCTGTCTCTACTAAAAATCTAAAAAATTAGCTTGGCATGGTGGCAGGTGCCTATAAGTCCAACTATTTGAGAGCCTGAGGCAGGAGAATCCCTTAAACCAGAGAGGCAGATGTTGCAGTGAGCTGAAGTGCCATTGCACTCTAGCAGCCTGGCCAACAAGAGCAAAACCTCGTCTCAAAAAACAAAAAACAAAAAAAATCCAGAAAATTCTTGAATAAACACAAAAACAGCTTGAAAGATAATAAACTTAAAAATATTTGAAATACCTACTGCAGACAAAAGACTAATTTTGTTACCATATGAAAATCACAAACTAATCAATAAAAAGAGTAAATTGATAAAAAATTAATGAATGTTGAAAACAGGTCACAGGAAAAGAAGTATTTTTAAAAGGTGAAAGATTTGTTCATTCTTAACACCAGGGGATAAAAAAAGAAGTATAAATCTCAAAAAAATCTTAAAACACTCAAAATTGAAATTTAAAAAAATGCAAAATAGACCAGCGGGGCAGTGGCTCAGGCCTGTAATCCCAGCACTTTGAGAGGCTGAGGTGGGTGGATCACGAGGTCAGGAGATCGAGACCATCCTGGCTAACACGGTGAAACGCCATCTCTACTAAAATTACAAAAAATTAGCCGGGCATGGTGGCAGGCACCTGTTGTCCCAGCTACTTGGAAGGCTGAGGCAGGAGAATGGCATGAACCCAGGAGGTGGAGCTTGTAGTGAGCAGAGATCACACTACTGCACTCCAGCCTGGGTGACAAAACGAGACTCTGTCTCAGAAAAAAAAAAAAAATAAGCGAAATAAATGAAATACTATTTTATCGATCAGAATGGCAAAAATGAAAATACTGACCATACTGATAGTTATATGTGATGATTATTTTAAATTATCCATGTGTGCCCATTTTAATCACAAGAGTCTGTATAAAAGGCAGGCAGGAGATCAGAGAGGTGAGAACAAGCTAAGATGCTAGCTTTGAAATTGGAGAAAGGGGCTGTGAGCCTAAGAATGTAGGTGGCATCCAGGAGATGAAGAAGGTGAGGACATAGCTTCTTTCCCACAGCTTTCGTGAGTATCACAGCCCTGTCAACACCTTGATATTAAAATTCTGATCTCCATAAATGTAAAGTAATACATTTATGTTACTTAAGCCATTAAGTGTGTGGTACTGTGTTACAGTAGCAACAGCAAACTAATACAGTGTGGCTGGAGATTTGGGGTAAAAGATAGGTGGAACTGCTTTAAATAGGAGATAACAGTAAAGGTGATTAGCAGGCTAGATCATATTCAGTCATTCACGATAAGGACTTTTCACTTAACGCTCATAATCTGGGAGCCATTGAAGAGTTTTAAGAAAAGATGTGTCTTTGTTAACTGAGAGATTGTAAATCACTCTGACTGCTTATGGAAAATACGTAATAGGTTGAAGAGGAAATAAATTAGAGGAGTAAAAGGGTATTGCAATAGCTTAGGAAAAATATGAGGACTGTTTGTTCCAAGGTGATTACGATGAAGGTGCTGAATAGTAATCAGATTTAGATATTGTGCCTGATATAGTCCATTGACTCTCCAGATGCATCTCTACCATCCATCTCCCTTTAAAGGCTGACTTGTGTGGACTGTGTCTACTCATTCCACCCTGGTATCAGGTTGACAGAAGAGAGCTATTCATTCCCCTGACTCCCTCCAGAGGACTTGCTACGGATTTGCCTCATCCCTCCCACAGGCTCCTCCAAAGCAGCCTCCTCCCCAGGACTCTCTCCTTCCAGTCTGTGGTAACTGCTCCTTCCCTGGCCCCTTCAGTCCTGGGGTTGTTATTCCCCTCAGGTTACTGCACTAGCTCTGTGTTACCCAAATACTCTGCCCACACCTTTATTAAAAAGCTTTTTTATTAAACAGTCACTCAAATTATTCTAAAATGAATGTGCTGTCTGCTTCCTGCTAGGACCAAAAGTGACATAAACACATTAAGCAGATAGAGCCAGAGGACCTGGTGATGGATTTGTGTGGAGTGTGAGAGAAAGAGAAGGCAAACAAATATCTTGTCTATCTGCTGCTTTATAATATCTTTATTTTCCTAAGGATATATGCCTACTATCACACTATATAACTATCAAATTATTTGATATAATAATTATCAAAATGATATATTTATTCATCTATATAAATTGTATCCAAGATGCGATCATTAGAATTTCACCTACTAGCAAAGAAATCAGTGATCAAAGCTGACAGGAAGCTGAAAAAGCAGGACTTCCAAAACACAGAAGTATCAATGAGATCGTATTTTGTGAATATTAGCCTACCTAGTCTGAATAATTAATGAATATAAATTCAGCTCTCCAAAAGTTATTATTACACTTGTACTATAAATAACACTTGCAAAGAATGGAATTAAACTAAATACAAAGCTGCTAATAAATAAAAGGATGATCAGGTTGAGCATAAGCAGAGTAAAAAATTAAACTGAAAAATCTTTAGGAGAATGTGAGAGAATGTGAACAGTGTAATATGGTAGAAATGAAAGGAAACAAGAGTCTTTATGAGTATAAAAAGTAATGGTAATTTCTAGAGGGCTCCATAAAACTTAAAAGTAAAACCATATAATGGTAAAGAGAGGAAATACATGAGCATATATTGTATGATATATGTTCAGGAGGCCTGAGTCCTTTTTCCTTTCTAATTAGAATTCTGTAATTTTTCAAATTTATTACTCAATCTCTGAAAACTTTTTACTCAATAGTTTGAAAACTTTCATTGCTTCTCATTCTTCATTTTAGAAATGCATGTAATAATGTCTATACTATTTAATTCAAAACTGTTTTGAGGATTAGACTGCATTTAAAGTAGTGAAAAAGTTGAAACAATTTGCAAATGTATTATTTATATATATATAAGATATATATATGTGTGTGTGTCTTAAATATATCTTCCTCTTCTTATATAGCCACAGTCTTATCAGATCAGGGCCCCACTTTTATGACCTCATTTTACCTTAATTACTTCCTAAAGATCCTGTTTCAAATACAGTTACATTGGGAGTTAGGGCTTTAATGTATGAATTTGGGGGAGGGGGAAACACAATTTAGTCCATGAGAGTGAAGTATTTAGCAGGTGATGCCCAGGACACATGCATGGGAACTGGATGCAAAGGAACCTGGCGAGACTGGGAAAGTTCTATTTGACTGGAAAATCCCCAAATATAGTAATGGTACTCCAAGAAGACTGGACAGAGAGAGAATATAACAAGTTCCCATTGTATCTAGTAAATTGAATTCAAGAAAATCAGACATGGAGCCATCATTTTAATCAAAGCTCTTTATTGGCAAAATGTAACCATATAACCTACAGAACTGCTGCTTAAATTATGTAGAAATGAAATCTAGACAAAATTAAGACATTGGAGATGTTTACTTCTTATAAACAAGAGATTAGCATTGGAGAGCACAGAAAGAAAGCCAGAGGAAGAGAGAAAGGGAGAAAGGGGAAGTGGGGACATTACTCTCGGCTTAGTGGAAAACACTGATGAATTTTCTACCTTGTAAGAAAAGTTTTTGCCAACAAGTTTTAAAAGAATTTTGTAAACAGTGTTAATTAGCATGATATAATGGTTTCTTTTATATTCAATATAAATCTTTATTCAAGTTATTTGAATAACTTGACCTTCTCTACTGCCAGATACTCAAATTAAGTCTGCTATATTTTAGTCAGGCATTAAAATATGCAATATATATTTTAAATGGGTTCTGTTTTATCCAAATTAGGGTGTAAAGCATACAATTTTGATTCATCCATTCTCAAAGTTCCCTGAAGATAAATTAATCAGTAAAATGAAGAAAATTCTAACTTGCTACTGAAAACTAGAGAAAGAGTATTTTAATGCATCTGATAATTGAAAAGTTTCAGCAGGAAGTAATTTATGCCAGAGCAACTAACTTGTTGCCATTCATGGAATGTGCCAATAGATGCTGCCCTGAGAAATAAGAGAGGCCAACAGTGTCCACCAGGGAATCATACCTCAATTATCTGACTAGACTATGCTGTGAACCATTCATTCCTGAGAATGAGTGAATGTCAAATCACCAGGCATATGAAATATCCCAGGAATTTAAGTATAGGTCATTCTAAGTCTCTAATGCAAGAGCATTCTGTAAAACAGAGGTTGTCGGGGCACTGACACACCCACTACACTTCATGCTTCTGGCACCATGGGCAGTTGGCAAATGTTAGCCTATCATCTGCCTGAAAAATAACCCAGATTGTGTGGTTTAACTAATTTTCTTCGGCGCATTTCAGACAATATGAAATCAAAACAAGTTGGGTTTTTTTCAGCATTCCCAGAAGCAAAACAAAACTATCCTAATGTAGTTAAGGCCACTTTTAACCTATTTTAGATCACAGCAGGAAATATAATAGATTTTCTGTGCTTTTTGGCATAAGAGAAATCATGAAACCATTTCATTGTTATCAATTATGTTGGTTACCTCTAATAACTTTTTCTTTTGTTCTAATCTGCCTTTTCTCGTCACCATTCTTTCAGTCTTTGATAAAGAAGCTGCCCAGCTCTTAGGAGTACTTTACCTGAGAGCAAATGAAAACATTTGCCTACTAAAAGTGAGTGATAGTGAAAGACTCCCTTTCGGGTGGACTGAGGTTGTAGCTGAGAAGCCACTTTGCACTCTTTGGGGCCTGACCTTCTCTACTGCCAGATACTCAAATTAAGTCTGCTGTACTTTAATACAGATGAGGATATGACCACCATGAAAAAATACAAACTCACCGAAAACAAAAAAAATAATGTAAGTGCCAAGTCTTACCCTGGTGATTTTTTTTTAATGGGTTTTTACCTTGGAGTGCTCTTGGACTCAACTATGTCCACCTAACACTAAGCACCTGATCCAAAACAAAAAATACTGGTGTATTAGTCTGTTTTTACACCGTTGACAAAGACATAACTGAGACTGGGAAATTTACAAAAGAAAAAGGTTTATTGGACTAGCAGTTCCATATGCCTGGGGAAGCTTCACAATCATGGTTGAAGGCAAGGAGAAGCAAGTCACATCTTACGTGGGTGGCAGCAGGTAAAAAAAGAGCTTGTGCAGAGAAACTCCCATTTTTAAAACCATCAGATCTCGTGAGACCAATTCACTATCACAAGAACAGGACAGAAAGATCTGCCCCCATGATTCAATTACCTCCCACCAGGTCCCCCTCTCACAAAACATGGGAATTGTGGGAGCTACAAGATGAGATTTGGGTGGGGACACAGCCAAACCATATCATTCCACCCCAGCCCCTCCCAAGTCTCATGTTCTCATATTTCAAAACCAATCATGCCTGCCCAACAGTCCCTCAAAGTTTTAACTCATTTCAGCATTAGCTCAAAGTCTACAGTCTGAAGTCCAAAGTCTCATCCAAGACAAGGCAAGTTCCTTATGCCTATGAACCTGTAAAATCAAAAGCAAGTTAATTACTTCCTAGATACAATGGGGATATAGGCATTGGATAAATACAACCATTCCAAACGGGAGAAATTGGAAACAGCAAAGGGGCTACAGGCCTCATGCAAGTCTGAAATCCAGTAGGGCAGTCAAATCTTAAAGCTCCAAAATGATCTCCTTTGACTCCATATCTCACATCCAGGTCACACTGATACAAGAGGTGCTCCCACGGCTTTGAGCAGCTCTGCCTATGTGGCTTTGCAGGGTACAGCTTCCTTCCTGGCTGCCTTCATGGGCTGTTGTTGAGTGTCTGTGGCTTTTCCAAGCACATGGTGCAAGCTGTCAGTGGATCTACCATTCTGGGGTCTGGAGGACAGTAGCCCTCTTCTCACTGCTCCATTAGGTGGTGCCCCAGTAGGGACTCTGTGTGGGGGCTTCAACTCCACATTTCCCTTTCGCACTACCCTATCAGAGGTTCTCCACAGGGTCCCACCTCTGCAGCAAACTTCTGCCCGGGCATCCAGATGTTTCCATACTTCCGAAATCTAGGCAGAGATTCCCAAACCCCAATTCTTGACTTCTATGCACTCATAAGCTCAACACCACATAAAAACTGCCAAGGCTTGGGGCTTGCACCCTCTGAAGCCATGATCTGAGCTTTACATTGGCCCATTTCAGCCCTAGCTGGAGTGACTGGGATGCAGGGCACCAAGTGCCTAAGCTGTACATAGCATGGGGACCCTAGGCCTGGCCCATGAAATCATTTTTTTCCTCCTAGGCTTCCAGGTCTGTGATGGGAGTGACTGCTGCCTCTGATATGCCCTGGATACATTTTCTCCATTGTCTTGGTGATTAACATTCAGCTCCTCATTACTTATGCAAAGTTCTGCAGCTGGCTTGAATTTCTCATAAAATGGGATTTTCTTTTCTATCATACTGTCAGGCTGCAAATTTTCTGAACTTTTATACTCTACTTCCCTTATAAAACTGAATGCCTTTAACAGCACCCAAATCACATCTTGATGATGCTTTGCTGCTTAGAAATTTCTTCTCCAGGCCAGGCGCAGTGGCTCATGCCTGTAATCCCAGCATTTTGGGAAGCAAGGCAGGTGGATCACGAGGTCAGGAGTTCAAGACCAGCCTGACCAACATGGTGAAAACCCGTCTCTAATAAAAACACAAAAATTAGCTGGGCATGGTGGCAGGCACCTGTAATCCCAGCTGCTCGGGAGGCTGAGGCAGGAGAATCGCTTGAACCCAGAAGGTGGAGGTTGCAGTGAGCCAAGATAGCACCATTGTACTCTAGCCTGGCCAACAGAGTGAGACTCTGTCTAAAAAAAAAAAAAAAAAGAAAGAAATTTATTCTTCCAGATACCCTAAATCATCTCTCTCACATTCAAAATTCCACAAATCTCTAGGGTGGGGGTAAAATGCCACCAGTTTCTTTGCTAAAACATAAAAGCCACATTTGCTCCAATTCCCAACAAATTCCTCAACTCCATCTGAGACCACCTCAGCCTGGACTTTATTGTCCACATCACTATCAGGGCTTTTGGTCAAAGTCATTCAACAAGTTTCCAGAAAGTTCTAAATTTTGCACAGTTTTCTGTCCTCTTCTGAGCCCTCCAAACCGTTCCAACCTCTGCCTGTTGCCCAGTTCCAAAGTTGCTTCTACATTTTCGGGTATCTTTTCAGCAACACTCCACTCCCAGTACCAATTTACTGTATTAGTCTATTTTCACGCTGCTGATAAAGACATACCTGAGACTGGGCAATTTACAAAAGAAAGAGGTTTATTGGGCTTACAATTCCACATGGCTGGGGAGGCCTCACAATCATGGTGGAATGCAAGGAGGAGCAAGTCACATCTTATGTGAATGGCAGTAGACAAAGAGAGAGCTTGTGCAGAGAAACTCCCATTTTTAAAACCATCGGATCTCATGAGACTCATTCACTATCATAAGAATAGCACAAGAAAGACACATTCCCATGATTCAATCATCTCCCACTGGGTCCCTCCCACAACATGAGGGAAATATAGGAGCTACAAGATGAGATTTGATTGGCGACACAGAGCCAAACCATACCAATTGGTGTTAAAAATGCAATGATTTTGCCTGTATTTAAGAGATCATCTAGATGCTTGGAAATATTCCATTGCTGATTGTCCAGATAAAAAACAAGTAAAAATCAAGTGCAAAGAATGACCATACCTAAGCCCTCCAATGTAAGATTTTACTTAGAAAAGCTAAAAGACGCTACTGTGTTAAGAGATACTTGATCACATAAGTAAAATAATAAAATTTATATGTCCCTTCTCTTCTTCCGGGCCACTGTGGATTAACATTCTGCAATATTGTGCCTAAGTATATCCCAAAATTGAAGAACAAGAAGTATAATAATTATGTTAAAAAATAAATGCTTGTTTGGAAATTTCTCAGTTATGTTTTGTTGATTGTTTATACACACATATTTATGAAGCACCATTAAGTTCTTTCTTTACCAATCACTATGTCTACAACCGTCTAAGCCTGGGTTTCTCAGAAAGGAAAGCCTGCATCCACAACTTGCGTTCCATTCTTTGATTGGGATAGGTACCATTTAACTGGAGAAGCAGGAGTTGATGAGGGTAGGAGAAAGGATAATATGAGGGTGTAATACTCAGTTAATTGCTGATTGTCTTCAAGTATAAGGAATTCGCCATTCTGGTGTAACCATCTTTCAAGTGCCCACAAAAAATCCTTCATCTTGGTACTGTGCTCTCAGCTTTTTATTCACCTACTCCCATTCCCATTGTTCAAACATTTGTTTTATGCATACTAGCCTCTCCCACACTTCTGGGTTATACATGGGTGGTGGAATCAGGTCCCACTGACTCTGATCATTCAGAGCAACAAGAGGACCCCCTAGGAGAAAGACATGTGCTGTCACTCTGTGCCTACATGAGATCTGTCACCTCAGCAGGAGCTGGGTAAAACTCATACAAAACTGGTGGGATAAACTGGGTAGCATAAATGGAATTCCTTTAATCATCCTTCCATTCATATTCCAGGTTCTGTTCTCAGCTTAGTGATACAAAGATTAAATGGCACAATTCCTACACAGAAATAAATTAAATTATAGTAAAGACACAGACCAGAAAAAGGAAACTAATGTTAAAGTGTGTCAGTACTAACTTGAAAATACATACAAATAAACTTGTAAGTCTGTCTGCTGAGATTAAGCTATGAATTGAAAGAAAACATTCATTGGGCAGAAATGTAACCGAATGAGTAAGGATTAACCAGGCATGAAGGCTGGGAGGAAGAGTTTGTTAAAGACTTTCTGACATATGCAGGGTAAAGGACAAGTCACTATTGTTAAAGCTTCATATACCATGAGGGAAGGAGAGAGATTAGACCAGGCTGGTTTGAAGAGAACAGATTATCACTAACATTTTTTGTCCTTTGAGAAAAGTGATATTTATGGTAATGGTAATGAGGAGTCATTTAGAAAAATAATTGAGCAGTAGTAGTTGAAAAAAGGTACATGTTAAATAGATTACTCTCACCATAATGTGGGGGATGGACTACGGGGGTGAAACCAGGGCATAAATCAACCAGAAAAAGAGACTAATAAAATTCTTGGGCACCCATTCTTCCTGCTTCACATGGCTGTGGGAAGGATGAAATGAAACCATAGATGTGGATGCCAGAGGAACTATAAAACGTCACAGAAGGCCGGGCTCAGTGGCTCATGCCTGTAATCACAGCACTTTGGAAGGTCAAGGTGGGAGGATGGCTTGAGCCCAGGAGTTCAAGAACAGCCTAGGCAACATAGGGAGAACTTGTCTCTACAAAAATTAAAAAATTAGCTGGGCATGGTGGTGCATAACTGTGGTCTCAGCTACTTGGGAGACTGAGGTGGGAGGATCTCTTGAGCCCAGGAGGATGGGGCTGCAGTGAGCCATGATCATGCCACTGTACTCCAGCCTGGGCAACAGAGAAGACCCTGTCTCAAAAAGAAAAAAAGAACCCATAATAGAGAATGAGAATGAGATATCCATAGTAATGCTGTGTATATCTCTGTTGTCCTTTGCCCAAGGTAGGTCTTTACCTTGTATCTGTCAGTCCCCCACCTTCAGAGGTGCTGACTAAGCAGATCTACTGTTCAGCATTCATATTTTGAAAAAACTGCCCCAATGATTCTGAAAAACACTGAATACTTTTTTTGAGTATTTGACTTTCCTTACAAACCAATGCAAACACAAGTGGTGGGTTTTTCTTCACAAGACTGGGTAATGATTTGGTCCAGAAATCACCCAGTCATCATCATAAGCCAGGATATTCTCAGCTCAGTATGCAACATGAAGAGATGACAAAAGCTTTCTTGGGTAACATGTCCCTTTCTTTCCTCTGGGGTCTGATTAAAGGTGTTCTGCCTAAGTTTTTCAGCAGTTGTAGTTTAAAATCTTCTACATCTGCTGAGAGATAATGTCATTTCCCTCAAACCAGATGGATTATATTCCTGAGAGATATGCACAATGTTTATTTTCTTCAAAGACCCAGAGGAATCAAGGAGACTGGCAGGATACAAGCAATTAATATTCACATTTCCGCTCAGCTGCGTTTGTACACCTGAGAGTAATCGCAGGCATGATGTAGTGGAGAACCAGATGGGCTTCTATTTGATCTGATTTCACTGGACTGCCTTTTAAATTTGGGGACTACATTCTGAGTTTTCACTTTTGTATAGTTAGGTTCCCACAGGTTTGGGGCCTAAACAGAAAGCATCAGATTTTGAGTGGCATTTTGAGGAGCAATTTGAATTCAAACTCAAGAGAAATGTGGAGCTACACAAGTCTTTCCCTTTCTTTCTTTCTCTCTCTCTCTTTCCTTCCTTCCTTCCTTCCTTCTTTCCTCTCTCTCTCTCTCTCTCCTTCTTTCTCTCTCTTTCTTCCTTTATCATTATGCCTAGGTAATAATCACAGGAATACATTTCTACTTACAAACAGGAACACATCAAATCACATTTTAAAATGTTCTCCACATCAATTTAATTTTGAACTTAGCTCCCCTCTCACTAGGCTAGTAGGAAGCATTCTAAGATAATCTTAGGATACCCTAAGTTATACCACAATTCCTGCATCTAGAACTATAATTCCAAGTAATGTGTTATTGATCAGCTGTCCACACAGGCTACCCCTGTTCTAAGAGACTTATTGTCCCTGTCCACATCAGTCATTCAGGTCTGGAAGTCTTCTGTTATTTTGTGTGATTCCATCCCCTCTGCTCTCTCCCTAGGGCACTCACTATTTGTGGGTCCCCAGAGTCTCACACACCATTCTCTTCAACCTTTCTTCCAGCCTATAAAAATCTCCTTCAAAGCTAACACGCAAAATATTACACATTTATTTTCTTGAAATTGTACACCACTTGCTCTTAAATTACCATTTTGGTTAAAGAAGAAACAAATATTAAGCTCACGAACAGTAATTTAGTTTTATCCATTCTAAACCTATTGGCTAAATATTTAATTCATTTAAAATTCAAATTTCATATTAGGTCTTTTTTTAAAATAAAAAAGAAAACTCTTCAAGCCCTTTGCTTTGTTGTCTTTTTCTTCTCAAGGTAGAAATGAGAGACTTACCTATAAACTGGCACTGAGTGGGAAGGGGACTCTCTTCCACGTGCAGTCCTATGAGTCCTTGTTGGCCTTCTCTGAGATATTTCACACCCTTTATGGTCACTGAGTATCCATTGTTGGTACCCACTCAGATGTGGCTAGTCTCATCTGATGATTTAGGCATTTACTGGCAGCAACTGCTAAAATCAATGGCCCTTGCAAAAGCCTCCAAAGCCGAGGTCCCTAAATGTGGCCTCTCTATCCCAAGACCAGGTTTCTACCAAACTATCAGAGCTCTAGAAATTTTTGTAACTGCTTCAGGATTTGGATGCTCTGATCTATGAAGCTATCTTCAGATTGACACATTGAGACATCGTCTTGAGGAAAAAAAAAAAAAACAGATGATCACAAAGGAAAACATTTCTGAAAGTATTTTAAAAATATCATCCTGTTACTGTAATACACAAAAATATCATACAGCTAAATGTATAGCTGAGCCTCAGTCTTCTCCTCTATAAAAGGGAAGGTTATACACATTTATTCTGGCATTTTTTCCATCTCTAATATCCTCTCTTCATAAATTCTGTGTCCAGTAGGTTCTAGGAAGAAGCACAATGCAACAAACAGAAATGCCAAGAACAGGACCATTTGAAAGGAGACAACAAGTAGAAACAGAAAAAAGCAATAGCTGTTAGAGGTAATGGAAGCCCACAAAAGATATATATGTTTTGTGTGTGTGTGTGTGTGTCTCCCTATATATATATACTTTATGTGTGTGTATATATATATATATATATATATATACACACACACCACACACACACATACACATAAAGAAAGAGAGAGAGAAACTTGGCAGAAAAGGCAACAGGCAAAATAGGGATAGATAATATATTGGAACCCAACAACACTATTGAATAAAGAGGACTTGTCAAGTTTGTCAAGTGGTAGGAAGAGACCAAATACTGAGCTAGGATTTAGGTAGATATATCAGACACTGGGGAAGCAGAGGAAAATGAAGCAGAGAAAAGCAGGGTTTACAGTACAAATAATAGAGTAAGTGGCAGGTCATGAAGTCAGAACTGAAGTCCAGAAACAAGATGGATATAAAATTTTCAGAACTGGGGTGCATAACGGTAACTAGACTAACAGCAAGACTAACCAGATTCTGACTCACAAAATGTTAGTTCAAGTCTCCTTAAATCTCTTCTGCTTAGGAATAAGTTCAAGAGACTTTGACAGACTGCCATCAGGAAATAAGGTAAAGTAACACAGCTGTGAGAACAAAAAGTTTGCAAAGGCTGGAAAAAGGCAGAATCAGCCTTAATTTGCAATGTGTTTGAGGATTTTATTAGCAAGTCTAACACAAGAGGTTTTTAAAGACCTGTGGTCTTCTTAAAACTGAGAGGTATTTGTCAAGGCATCCAGAAGACCTTTACCACAATTAAAATTCACTTTATATATAAACAGTATAAATCTGTTTTTAAAACATTATATTCTATTCCATTTATTTTTCATTTATAACCTTTTAAAATTACAATGTGACACACAGGAATAAATGCATATCTCACAAATGAAGCATTAAAATGTGACTACATCTATGTAACCCTTACCCAGGTCAAGAATAGAATATGACTGGCAACTCAGAAGGTCTACTCATGCCTCATCTTAATTATTTTAAATGTAGCTCTGAATTGTGTTTTGAGAAAGATACCTGTTCCATTTAAGAATCAGAAGCAAGAGAGGCTGAGCAAGATGGCAGAATAGAAAACTCCACTAAACATCCTCTCCACAGGCCTCCAATTTAGGATCTGTCTACACAGAAGAAACACTTTCATGAGAACCAAAAATCAGGTGAGCCTTCATCATACCTAGTTTTAACTCCATTATCACTGAAACAGGCATTGAAGAGATAGAGAAAAACAGTCTTGAATTGTCAACATGGCCCCAACCTCAATCCCCCTCCAACTTTAGCAGTAGAGTCATGGTACAGAGAGCATCTCTGGGTGCTGGGGGAGGGAGAACACAGTAATTGTGAGGCATTAAACTTAGTGCTGTCCTATTAGAGCAGAAAGGAAAACAGAAGCAAACTCAGCTGTTGCTCACCCATGGAGCGAGTATTTAAATCAGCCCTAGCCAGAGGGGAATCGCCAATCCCAGTGGTCCAAACTTGAGTTCCCACAGACCTCACCACCACAGGCTAAAGTGCTCTGTGATCTAAATAAACCTGAAAGGCAGTCTAGGCCATAAGGACTGCAACTCATAGTGAGTCTTATTGCCAAACTAGGCCCAGAGACAGTGGACTTGATGGGCATATGACGTACCAAGACACCAGCTGGGGCAGCTAAGGAAGTGCTGGCATTACCCTTCCCCTAACTGCAGGCTGCACAGTTCGTAGCTTGGAAAGAGATCCCTTCCTTCTGTTTGAAGAGAGAAGAGGAAAGAGTGGGGAGGACTTCATCTTGCATCTTGATTACCAGCTCAGCCACAGCAGTATATCACACTGGTCAGAGTTGTGAGGCCGCTGTCCCCATGCCCTAGTTTGGATGACATTTCTGGACAAATCTTGGGCAAGAAGGAATCTCATTTCCTAGAAGGAAAGGACTCAGTCCTGGAAGCATTCATTATCTGTTAACTGAAAAGCCCTTGGGCCCTGAATAACCAGCAGTGATACCCAGATATTAAGATGAAGGCTTTGGGTGAGCCTCTGAGAGTTGTTGGCTTCAAGTGATACCTAGCACATTACCAGCTGTGGTACCCCTTCTGCTCCAGAAAACCAGAGGGAAGAGTATAGGGGTCTTTATTTTGCATCTCAGGTGCCAGTCCAGCCACAGTGGAGTAGAGCACAATGTGGGCTTTTGGGATACCTGATTTCAGGATTTGACTCCTGGACCCTATCTGTGGACCTGCCCTTGACCAAAAGGGAGCCCACTGCCTTGAAGGGGTGAATCCCAAGCCAGGCAGCCTTCCCTACAAGTTGACTTAAGAGCCACTGGGTCTTATGGAAACATTGGTAGTAGTCTGTCAGTACTCTCTGTGGCTGGCTTATAGTGGTAGTTATGGGGTGAGGCTCCTCTGCCTTTGGAAAAGGGAAAGAGTGGGAAAAACTGCATCTTGTGGTATGATTGCCAGCTCAGCTGGAACATCAGATAGACTTCTAAGGTTTTTGACCCTAGCCCTTGACTTTTAAATGGCACTTCTAATCCATTTGAGGCATGGGGGAACCTGCCTCCATGAAGGGAAGAACATAGGCCTGGCTGGGTTTGCAACCTGCTAATTGCAAAACCCCAAGGCCTTGAGAAAACATAGGCAGTAGCCAGGGAGTGGTCGATGCAGGCCTCGTGGGAGACACAGTGCTGCACTGCATTCAGGTCTGACCCAGTGCAGTCATAGATGTGGTGGCTGTAGGGATGCTTGTATCATTCTGCTCCCAGCTTTAGGTGGCTCATAACAAAGAGAGACTCTTTTGTGTTTGTTTGTTCTTATTTTTATTTTTTATTTTATTTTATTTTTTTGAGAAAGTGAAAAAAGAGAACAAGAGTCTCTTTCTGGTAATCCACAGAATCCTCCCGGATCTTGTTCAAGACCATCAAGAGTCTGAAGAACCACAGTGTTACTGGGCTTAGGTGTTCCCTAAAGCAGATACAGCTTAGATCACAACACCCAAGTCTTTTCTAAGATCTGGAAAGCCTTCCCAAAAGGGATGGGTCCAAACAAGCCCAGACAGTGAAGACTACAAAACATACCTAATTCTTTAATGCCCACGTAATGAAGAACATCTACTGGCATCAACACCATCCAGAAAATCATGACCCAACAAAATGAACTAAATAAGCAACCAGAGAAAAATCTTGGACAAACAAAGATACGTGACTTTTCAGATATGAATTCAAAATAGTGGTGTTGAGGAAACTTGAAGAAATTCAATATAACACAGAGAAGGAATTCAGAATTCCATCAGATAAATTTAATGAAGGGATTGAAATAACAGAAAAGAATCAATCAGAAAGTCTGGGGCTGAAAGATGCAACGGACACACTGACAAATGCATCAGAGTCTTTTAATAGCAGAATTGATCAAGCAGAAGACAGAATTAGTGAGCCTGAAGACATGCTATTTGAGAATACACAGAGGAAACAAAATAAAAAAGAATAAACAATGGAGCACTTCTACAGAATCTAGAAAATAGCCTCAAAAGGGAAAATATCAGAGCTATTGGCCTTAAAGAGGAGGTACAGCAGGAGATCCCAAACCTAGAGAAATATCAACATCCAAGTACAAGAAGGTTATAGAACGCCAAGAAGATTTAACCCAAAGAAGACTACCTCAAGACATTTAAAATGAAAATCCCAAAGATTGAGATCAAGAGTAAAGATGGGATCCTAAAAGCAGCAAAAGAAAATAAACAAATAACATACAATGGAGCTCTAATATGTCTGACAGAAGACTTTTCAGTGGAGACCTTACAGGCCAGGAGAAAGTAGTATGACATATTTAAAGTGCCAAAGAAAAAAAAAAAAAAAAACTTTTACCCTACAGTCATATATCCAGTGAAAATATCCTTCCAACATAAAACAGAAATACTTTCCCAGACAAACAAAACCTAAGTGAATTCATCAACACCAGACCTGTCCTACAAGAAATGCTAAAGGTATTATTTCAATCAGAAATAAAAGGATGTTAATGAGCAATAAGTAATCAACTGAATGTATGAAACTCACTGGTAATAGTAAGTACAAAGAAAACCACAGAATATTATAACACTGTAAATGTGGTTTGTAAACTACTCTTACCATAAACAGAAAGACTAAACAATAAACCAATAAAAAATAACAATAATTTATCAATACATAGTGCAATTAGATATAAATAGAAACAACACAAAGTTAAAAAGTGGGAGATGAAGTTAAAGGATAGGATTTATATTAGTTTTCTTTTTGCTTGTTTATACAAACAATGTTAAGTAGTTATCAGGCTAAAATAATGGGTTATAAAATAGTATTTTCAAGCTTCGTGATAACTTCACACCATAAACATATAATGGATACACAAGAAATAAAAAGGAAGAAATTAAGTTATATCACTAGAGGAAATTACTTTCACTAAAGGAACACCAGAAGGAAAGAAAGAAGACCACAAAACAATCAGAAAACAAATAACTAAATGGCAGAAGCATGTCCTCAGTTATCAATAATTACACTGAATGAAACTGTACTAAACATTCCAATAAAAAGAAATAGAGTGGCTGAATTAGTGAAAAAAACAAGACCCTTTGATCTGCTGCCTACAAGAAGCACGCTTCACCAATAAAAACACACAGACTGAAAATAAAAGGATGGGGGGAACCTGAAAGATCCCTCACTTGGAGGAAAGCACAAGAATGTAGGTGCACAGTACATGATTTGGAAATTCAGATAGCTGGTGGAGGAGAATGGCCAACCAAAGGCAGCTAGTGTATGTCACTCTCATAGAGATAAATAGGATGAGTAAATGTAGCACCTTCAACTGAAACATCCAGGTACACATGTGAGGATTCATCAAGAAAAAAAACTCAACTAAAGAAGAACAAAGAAAAGTAGGGCAGAATAACAGCCCGCCCAGGAGTGACACAGAGCCAGTGGAACTTCTGAAAAGAAACAATGCAAGAACTTTGGCAACTGAAATGGCCAGACTTATTTCCTACAAACAACAGCACTAGTTCTCCAACAAGGATTCTTATCCAGGCTAAGTTGGCTGAAATGACGGAAATAAGATTCAAAATGTGGATAGGAACAAAGATCATCAAGACTCAGAATGACAAAACTCAACCCAAGTAAACTAAGAATCACGATAAATTGATACAGGAGCTGACATATGAAATAACTAGTAGAAAAAAGAACCTAACTGCTCTGATAGAGTTGAAATCACACTACAAGTATTTCAAAATGCAATCACGTGTATTAAGAGCAGAATAGACAAAGCTGAAAAGAGAACCTCAGAACTTCAGGACTGGCTCTCTATAATAAAAGTTAGACAAAAATAAAGGAAAGGAATCAATGAAACCTCTGAGATATATGAGATTATGCAAAGAGACCACATATATGAACCACTGGCATCTCTGAAAGGGGCGAGGAGAACACAAACAACTTGGAAACCATATTTCAGGATATCATCCATGAAAACCTCCCCAACCTCACTAAAGAGGCCAACAGTCAAATTTAGGAAATACAGGGAACCCTTGCAAGATTCTACACAAGCGAATAATCTTCAGAACACATAATCATCAGATTTTTCAAGGTCAAAATGAAAAATAAGGTTAAAGCATCTGGAGAGAAAGAGCAGGCCATTCACAAAGGGAACCCTATAAAGCTAACAGTAGACCTCTCAGCAGAAGTCCTACAAGTCAGATGAGATTGAGGGCCTATATTTAACATTCCTAAAGAAAAAATCTTCAACCAAGAATTTTATATCCAGCCAAACTAAACTTCCTAAGTGAAAGAGAAAAGATCCTTTCAGATAAGTGGACATTGAAGAAGTTTGTTACGAGACCCACCTTTCAAGAGATCTCAAAAGGTGCATCAAATATGGAAAGGAAAGACTATTACTAGGCAATACAAAAACACATTTAAGTACAAACCAGTGACAACATAAAGCAACCAGGCAAACAAGCCAGCACAATAGCTAACAACACAATAACAATATCAAATCCAAACATATAAATACTAGCCATAATCGTATATGAGTCAAATGTCCCATTTAAAAGGCACAGTGTGGCAAGCTGGATAAAAAAGCAAAATCCAATAATATGCTGCCTTCAAGAGACCCATCTCACAAGCAATGACACCATAGGCTTAAAATAAAGAGAGGGAGAAAAATCTTTCAAGCAAATGGAAATCAGAAAACAAGGGTTGCAATTCTAATATGGATAAAATAGACATTAAAACAACAAAGATCAAAAAAGACAAAGAAGGACATTACATAATGGCAAAGGGTTGAATTCAACAAAAAGATATATGCATATATAGTATGTGTGTGTGTGTGTGTATATATATGTATATCTCCTAAATATATATGCACCCAACACAGAAAGCAAGTACTTAGAGACTTTCCTGCAGACTTAGACTACCACAGAATAATAGTGGGAGACTTCAGCACTCCACTGACAGTATTACAGAGATCATCAAGGTAGAAAATTAATAAAAATATTCAGGACCTGAACTCAACATTGAACCAAATGGATCTGACAGAGCTCTATAGAACTCTTCACCCAAAACCAACAGAATATACATTTCATCACCACATGACACATACTTTAAATCCAATCACACAATTAAACATAAAGCAATCCTCAGCAAATGCAAAAGAAATGAAATTATGCCCAACACACTCTCAGACCACAGTGCAATCAAATTAGAAATCAAGACTAAAAATTTTGCTCAAAACCATGCATTTACATGGAAATTAAGCAAACTGCTCCTGAATAACGTTGGTATAAATAATGAAATTGAGGCAGAAATCAAGAAGCTCTTTCATACCAATGAGAACAAAGATACAACATACCAGAATCTCTGGGACACAGCTAAGGCAGAGTTAAGAGTGAAATTTATAGCAATAAATGCCCACACCAAAAAGTCAGAAACATCTCCAATTAACAACCTAACATCACAACTAAAACAACCAAAGAACCAAGAGCAAACCAACCCCAAAGCTAGCAGAAGACAAGAAATAACCAAAGTCAGAGCTGAATTAAAAGAGATGAAGACATGAAAAATTATTCAAAACATTACCAAATCAAAAGTTGGCTTTTTAAAAAATGATAGTAAGATAGGCCACCAGCCAGATGAATAAGGAAGAAAGGGAAAAAGATTCAAATAAACACAATTAGAAACAACACAGAGAATGTTACCACCAACACCACAGAAATGCAAACCACCATCAGAGACAACTACAAACACCTCCATGCACACAAACTAGAAAACTTAGAAGGGATGAATAACTTCCTGGACACCCGCCCATGACTGAACCAAGAGGAAATTGATTCCCTGAACAGACCAATAGTGAGCTTTGAAATTGAATAAGTATAAACAGACTACCAACCAAAAACACCCAGGACCAGATGTGTTCACAGCCAATTCTACCAGATGTGCAAAGAAGAGCTGGCACCATTTCTACTGAAATTATTCCAAACAACTAAGAGGAGGGAGTCCTCCCCAACTCATTTTATGTGGCCAGAATCATCCTGATACCAAAGCCTGGAAAAGACACAACAAAAACAGAAAACTTCAGGCCAATATCCTTGATGAAAATAGATGTAAAGATCCTCAACAAAAGTATTGCCCACCAAATCCAGCAGCACATCAAAAAGCCTATTTACTACAATCAAGTAGGCTTTATCCCTGGGACACATGTTTGGTTCAATATAAACAAATAAATAAATGTGATTCATCACATAAACAGCACTAAAGACAAAAACCACACTATTGTCTCAACGCACGCAGAAAAGGCTTTCAATAAAATTCAACATCACTTATTGTTAAAACTCTCAATAACCTAGGTATTGAAGGAAGAGCTTTCAATATAGGGCACAAACAAATGGAAGAACATTCCATGCTTATGGATAGGAAGAATCAATATCATAAAAATGGCCATACTGTCCAAGGTAATTTATAGATTCAATGCCATCCCCCATCAAGCTACCAATGACTTTCTTCACATAATTGGAAAAAACTACTTTAAAGTTCATATGGAACCAAAACCACCCACCATCCCCCGAAGAGGCCCCAGTGTCTGATGTTCCCCACCCTGTGTCCATGTGTTCTCATTGTGCAATTACAACCTATGAGTGAGAACATGTGGTGTTTGGCTTTCTGTCCTTGTGATAGTTTGCTCAGAATGATGGTTTCAAGCTTCATTCATGACCCTGCAAAGGAAATGAACTCATCCCTTTTTATGGCTGCATAGTATCCCATGATTATATGTGCCACATTTTCTTAATCCAGTCTATATCATTGATGGACATTTGAGTTGGTTCCAAGGAGCAATTATTTCCAAGGAAGGAAATAATAAGTCATTTATGACACACCCACAGCTGACATCACACTGAATGGGCTAAAGCTGGAAGCATTCCCCTTGAAAACTGGCACAAGATAAGGATGCCGTCTGTCACCATTCCTATTCAACATAGTATTGAAAGTCCTGGCTAGAGCAATCAGGCAAGAAACAGGAATAAGGAGCACCCAAATATGAAAGAAAAGAAGTCAAACTATCCTGGTTTCCAGACAACATGATTCTATACCTACTATTAAAAAAAAAAAAAAAAAAAAAAACCCCTCCAGTCTAAGACCAAAAGCTCCTTAAGCTGATAAACAACTTCAGCAAAGTCTCAGGATACAAAACCAATATGAAAAAAATCACTAGCATTTCTATACACCAATAACAGTCAAGGTGAGAACTAAATCAGGAATGCAATGCCATTCACAATTGCCACAAAAAAGAATAAACTACCTAAGAACACAGCTAACCAGGGAGGTGAAAGATATCTACAAGAACTACAAAACACTGCTCAAAGAAAACACAGATGACATAAACAAATGAAAAAAAAAAAAATCCATGCTCATGGATAGAAAGAATCAATATCATTTAAATGGCCATAATGCCCAAAGCAATTTGCAGATTCAATGCTATTCCATGGATTCAATGCTATTCCTATCAAACTACCAATGACATTCTTCACAGAGCTAGAAAAAAGCTTTAAAAAATTCATATAGAACAAAAACAAAAAACAAACAAACAAACAAAAAACAAAACACCTGAATAGCCAAGGCAATCCTAAGGAAAAAGAACAAAGCTGGAGGCATGTTTCCTGACTTCAATCTACACTACATGGCTACAGTAACTAAATCTCATGGTAGTACTAGTACAAAAACAGACACATAGATCTGTGGAACAGAAGAGAGAGCCCAGAAATAAGGCCATACACTTACAACTGTCTGATCTTTGACACAGCTGACATAACAAGAAATAGGGAAAAACTATCTATTCAATAAATGGTGCTGGGATAACTGGCTGGCCATATGCAGAAGATTGAAACTGGACCCCTTCCTTTAACCATATATAAAAATCAACTAAGGATGGATTAAAGACTTAAATATAAAACACAAAACTAAAAATTCTGGAAGACAACCTGGGCAATACCACTCTGGACATAGTAACTGGAAAATATTTTATGACAAAGATGCCCAAGGCAATTACAACAAAGGATCATTAGTGATTACTGTAAGCAACCATATGCCAATAAATTGAAAAATCTAGAAAAAAATGTACAGATTCCTAGACACATACAACCTGTTAAGACTGAATCATGAAGAAATCCAAACCCTGAACAGATCAGTAACAAGCAATGAGATCAAAGTAATGAAAAAAAACTCCCAGAAAGAAAAGCCCAGGACCCAATGTTTTCACGGTTGAATGCTACCAAACATTTAAAGAATAACTAATACCATTTCTATTCTAACTGCTCTGAAAAATATAGGGAAGAGACAATACTTGTTAACTCATCCTATGAGGTCAATATTACCCTGATACCAAAGCCAGAGACACATCAAAAAAAGAAAACTACAGGCCAATATATCTGATGAATATTGATGCTAACATCCCCAACAAAATACCAGCAAGCCATATTCAACAATACATCTAAAAGATTATTCATTATGACCAATCAGGATTTATCCCAGGTATGCAAGGATAATTCAATATATGCAAATCAATAAATGTGTTATATCATATCAACAGAAGGAAGGACAAAAACCATATGATAATTTCAATTGATGCTGAAAAAGCATTTGATAAAATTAAACATCACTTCATGATGAAAAATCTAAAAAAACTTTGTATAAAACAAACATAACCCAACATAATAAAATCTACATAAGACAGATTCACAGCTGGCATCATAATAAATGGGGGAAACTGAAAGCCTTTCCTCTAAGGTCTGAAAAGAGACAGGGATGTCCACTGTTACCACTATTATTCAACATAGTACTAGAAGTCCTATCTTGAGCAATCAGACAAGAGAAAGAAATGTAGGGCATCCAAATTGGAAATGAAGAAGTCAAATTATCCTTGTTTGTAGACGATATGTTATTGTATTTGAAGAAACCTAAGGACTTGAAGGAAAACATTTTAGAATTTATAAATAAATTCAGTAAAGTTGCAGGATACAAAGTCAATATACAAAAATCACTGGCTTTTCTATATGTAAACAGTGAAAACTCTGCAAAATGAATTTAATATTTAACCCCATTTATAATAGCCACAAATAAAATTAAATACCTAGGAATTAAGAAGTGAAAGGTCTATACAATAAAAAGTATAAAACACTGATGAAAAAAATTGAAGAGGAAACAAAAACCTTGAAAAATATTTCATAGTCACGGATTGAAAGAACCAACATTTTCAAAAGCTTCATACTACCCAAAGCAATCTACAGATTCAATGTAATCTCTATCAAAATACCAATGACATTACTCACAGAAATCAAAAAACAAATCCTAAAATTTATATGGAACCACAAAAGATCCCAAATAGCCAAAGCTTTTCTGACCAAAAAGAACAACCCTGGAGGAATCACATTACCTGACTTCCAATTGCGCTACAGAGCTATAGTAACCAAAACAGCATGGTACTGGCATTAAAAAAAAAAGAAACGGGGTGGGGGGGGGCGGCGCGTGCCCAAGATGGCTGAATAGGAACAGCTCCAGCCTCCAGCTCCCAGCGTGAGCAACAACACAGAAGACGGGCGATTTCTGCATTTTCAACTGAGGTACTGGGTTCATCTCACTGGGGCGTGTCAATCAGTTGGTGCTGGTACACGGGTGCAGCCCAACCAACAAGAACTGAAGCAGGGTGAGACATCACCTCACCTGGGAAGTGCAAGGGGGAAGGGAATTCCTTTTCCTAGCCAAAGGAAATTGAGACACACAACACCTAGAAAATCTGGTAACTCCCACCCAATACTGTGCTTTACCAAGGGTGGTAGTAAATGGCACACCAGGAGATTATATCCCACACTTGGCCCAGAGGGTCCCACACCCACAGAGCCTTCCTCATTGCTAGCACAGAAGTTTGAGATCTAACTGCAAGGCTGCAGCAAGACTCGGGGAGGGGCGCCTGCCATTGCTGAGGCTTAAGTAGGTAAACAAAGCTGCAGGGAAGCTCTAATTGGGTGGAGCCCACCACAGCTCAAGGAGGCTGGCCTGCCTCTGTAGACTCCTCCTCAGGGGACAGGGCATAGCTAAATAAAAAGCAGCAGAAACCTCGGCAGAGGTAAATGCCCCTGTCTGACAGCTTTGAAGAGAGCAGTGGATCTTCCAGCTTGGAGGTTGAGATCTGAGAACAGACAGCCTGCCTGCTCAAGTGGGTCCCTGACCCCTGAGTACCTTAACTGGGAGACATCCCCCATTAGGTGCAGACTGACATCTCATACCTCACATGGTGGGGTACACCCCTGAGATGAAGCTTCCAGGGCAAGAATCAGACAGCAACACTCACTGTTCAGCAATATTCTATCTTCTGCAGCCTCTGCTGCTGATACCCAGGCAAACAGGGTCTGGAGTGGACCTCAAGCAAACTCCAACAGACCTACAGCTGAGGGTCCTGATTGTTAGAAGGAAAACTAACAAACAGAAAGGACACCAACACCAAAACCCCATCAGTACGTCACCATCATCAAAGACCAAAGGCAGATAAAACCACAAAGATGGGAAAAAAGCAGTGCAGAAAAACTGGAAATTCAAAAAATCAGAGTGCATCTCCCCCTCCAAAGGAACAAAGCTCATTGCCAGCAAGAGAACAAAGCTGGATGGAGAATGATTTTGACAAGTTGAGAGAAGAAGGCTTCAGTCAATCAAACTTATCAGAGCTAAAGGTGGAACAATGTAACCAGCACAAAAAAACTAAAAACCTGGAAAAAAGAATGGATGAATGGATAACTAGAATAATCAATGCATAGAAGGCCTTAAAAGAACTGATAGAGATGAAAACCATAAAATGAGAACTACATGACAAATGCACAAGCTTCAGTAACTGACTCGATCAACTGGAAGAAAGAGTATCAGCATTGAAGATCAAATGAATGAAATGAAGCGAGAAGAGAAGTGTAGAGAAAAAAGAGTAAAAAGAAATGAACAAAGCCTCCAAGAAGTATGGGATTATGTGAAAAGACCAAATCTACATCTGATTGGTGTGCCTGAAAGTAACGGGGAAAATGGAACCAAGCTGGAAAACACTCTGCAGGATATCATCCAGGAGAAATTCCCCAATCTAGTAAGGCAGGCCAACATTCAAAATCAGGAAATACAGAGAACACCACAAAGATACTCCTTGAGAAGAGCACCTCCAAGACACATAATTGTCAGATTCACCAATGTTGAAATGAAGGAAAAAATGTTAAGGGCAGCCAGAGAGAAAGGTCAGGTTACACACAAAGGGAAGCCCATCAGACTAACAGCAGATCTCTCGGCAGAAACTCTCCAAGCCAGAAGAGAGTGGGGGCCAATATTCAACATTCTTAAAGAAAAGAATTTTCAACCCAGAATTTCATATCCCACCCAACTAAGATTCATAAGTGAAGGAGAAATAAAATCCTTTGCAGACAAGCAACTGCTTAGAGATTTTGTCACCACCAGGCCTGCCCTACAAGAGATCCTGAAGGAAGCACTAAACATGGAAAGGAACAACAGGTACCAGCCATTGCAAAAACACGTCAAAATGGAAAGTCCATTGATGTTAGGAGAAGTTGCATCAAACAGCGAGCAAAATAACCAGCTAATATCATAATGACAGGATCAAGTTCACACATAACAATATTAACCTTAAATGTAAATGGACTAAATGCTCCAATTAAAAGACACAGACTGGCAAATTGGATAAAGAGTCAAGACCTATCAGTTTGCTGTATTCAGGAGACCCATCTCACCTGCAGAGACACACATAGGCTCAAAATAAAGGGATGGAGGAAGATCTACCAAGCAAATGGAAAACAAAAAAAAAGCAGGGGTTGCAATACTAGTCTCTGATAAAACAGACTTTAAACCATCAAAGATCAAAAGAGACAAAGAAGGCCATTACATAATGGTAAAGGGATCAATTCAACAGGAAGAATTATCCTAACTATATATGCACCCAATACAGGAGCACCCAGATTCAAAAAGCAAGTCCTTAGAGACTTACAAAGAGACTTAGATTCCCATACAATAATGGGAGATTTTAACACCCCACTGTCAACATGAGACAGATCAACGAGACAGAAAGTTAACAAGGATATCCAGGAATTGAACTCAACTCTGCACTAAGTGGACCTAATAGACCTCTACAGAACTCTCCACCGCAAATCAACAGAATATATATTCTCCTCAGTACCACATTGCACTTATTCCAAAATTGACCACATAGTTGGAAGTAAAACACTCCTCAGCAAATGTAAAAGAACAGAAATTATAACAAACTGTCTCTCAGACCACAGTGCAATCAAACTAGAACTCAGGACTAAGAAACTCAATCAAAACCGCTCAACTACATGGAAACTGAACAACCTGCTCCTGAATGACTCCTGGGTACATAACAAAATGAAGGCAGAAATAAAGATGTTCTTTGAAACCAATGAGAACAAAGATACAACATACCAGAATCTCTGGGGCACATTTAAAGCAGTGCGTAGAGGGAAATTTATAGCACTAAATGCCCACAAGAGAAAGCTGGAAAGATCTAAAATTGACACCCTAACATCACAATTAAAAGAACTAGAGAAGCAAGAGCAAACACATTCAAAAGCTAGCAGAAGGCAAGAGATAACTAAGATCAGAGCAGAACTGAAGGAGACAGAGACACAAAAAACTCTCCAAAAAAATCAATGAATCTAGAAGCTGGTTTTTTGAAAGATCTACAAAATTGATAGACTGCTAGCAAGACTAATAAAGAAGAAAAGAGAGAAGAATCAAATAGATG